>NC_057868.1:23316372-23497019 GCF_019740435.1 Gambusia affinis | reverse complement strand
TCCCTCTTCATTATTAGCTTCCTCACCTGAAGGGTCAGGATGGAGTGATAGGAATGTAAATCAATCCTAAACAAAATGTGTAGACCATTTTGAAAAACAACTTTTAAAATCTCTGTCACCAGAAAAATCCTGTAAAAAAAAAATCTCTATTTTGCTAAGAATCCAGGTTCATATGGGCGAGGCGTTAGCATGAATCCAGCTAATGGCTAGCCCAAAGGAGGAGTTGATCAAAGCAGATTTTAAAGAAACTCTCATCCTGACAATCTCATAGGCCTTAATAAGAAGTATTTTATAAATGTTTAATCCAACAACCTGCTTGAACTAGGAAGTTTTTTACAAAACAAATGGAGGAGAGCATAACATGTAGAAAGTTTCCATTCAAGAAAACGTTTTGGTATAAAAAATAGTGGTGCATCAGTAATGATTTTTCTTGATTTTTACACTGCCTGACCATTTCTACTCAGCATTTACTCTGACCAAAAAAAACAACCTGCTGCAGGTAAGACTCTTATCGTTTTAATTTTGCATAAATCCAGATTAGTTGGTACCGGATAGTAGGGGTTGAACGACTACATATTTTTTAAGGTCGACTACATTATGATAATAGTCGAGTCGATGTCGACTAGTCGCGGTGACGTCATAGTGACGTAAGCGCCAAAAACCTTCACAACTTGGAGGCTTTATTAGCTATTTTCACGGCAAATATTGACCCCCCCCCCACCCACCCCACACACACACACACTCCCCTTCTCCTGCTTTTACTAAGTCTATTATGGAGAATTAAAAGAGCAACTAGAAAATTCCTGAAGAAATTTAACTGGGGCCTGCCAAAGTGTGCCCGTCGGTTTGGACCCAGCGTTCTGATGCTAAGAATTAGCATCAATGCTAAAGAAAGCTGCAATGTAATCAATAGCATGTGGAGAATCACAAGAATGTTAAGTAAGCTGGACATGCAACATTCAGTATGATAAAGTAAGTGTATTAGCTAAAATGAGCAAATATGCTAATATAAGCATAAATACTTTCAGTAGCATGTGGGGTATCATTAGAATGTTTACTGTCATTTACTTACTCCATTAAGTATACTAAACATGGCTAATAAGTCTGAAAAATAGAAAATAGCTTATTTAAGCTAAAAGGCTAATGCTAATGAACTGCCTTGCTACAAGGCAGTTCTAACCGGATAAACAGATAATGCAGAATGATATCACTGCACCGCCTCGGCGATGCACTATCAGAAGGGCATTTGAGGCTTTTATTTTGAAATTTGCAGTAAGCTTCATATTAAATGCCCACACTAATCCAATGTGTAAGAGTGCTTTGGATAAACCAGTCACATAAAGCCAAAAAGCAATTACATGATGTAAAAATTCCCAAGGCTTTTATTTTGAAATTTTTGTTAAGCTTCATTTGAAAGGGTCAAAGTCATCCCATGTGTAACAGTCATTGGATTAAATCAGTCATATAACGCTCAAAAAAGCAATGACCTGATGTAAAAATTTTCAAGGGCTTTTATTTTGAAATTTTCAGTAAGCTTCATTTCAAAGGGCTAGACTCATCCCATGTGTAACAGTGACAGGGTTAAATAGTTATATACAGCCCATAGCAAGCAAGTTGTTCTAAAGGCCAGCTCAGTCCTCCTCTGTTTTAACTGAACTACTAGTTAGAACTACAGTGATCATTTGTAGTCCTCAGCAGCTCTCCCTGCTCTGGGTTCCGTTGCCATGGTAAATAATCCTCTCTGCCAGCTGTGAGTGAGACATCCAGGGGAACAATTCTCTGTTTGAGCCAGCCAGTTGACTAAAAAAGCATTGCAAACAACTGTTTCCTGCTCGGGAACCGTAATACATATTCGAAAACCGTTTGAAGCATATGAGAGGGCTATTTGTCGCCTCACATAGTCCCGCCATTCATATCTCTACCTCACTCACAGTATTAACAGCGATGAGATAAAAAAGTGTGTGCCAAGGTCTGAAATTTTTCAGAAATACATGGAAGTGAATCAGTGAGATCTGTCTGCTACCCTGGCGCATGACTTTGCTCTGAAGCACCTGGAGAGAAAACTGTAGATAATTTTTGAAAACATTTGACCGAGCAGGCACGCCAGTATCAATGTCATGACCAAGTTTGATACCAATCATGCAATATTTGTGAGCGTGAGGGCGAGTTAAAAATGATTTGGGGTCAAATGTCGCCTGACTCTCACTCTAGCGGAGCTGCCTTCACACTCTGATTTTTCCAAAATCAAAACTTTGGGTCGCTTAGAAAGAAGTTGTGGACAAACCATAATACATATTGACGTTGTCTTCACTTTAAAAGAGATCACGGACGATTCACAAAATGAAGTTTGAATGGCGCTTCTACATAAAGTTATGATTTACACAGAAAATCCTCAAAAATAGGTATTTTCAGGATTACTGGTTGCCTCATCCCCTTGACGACGAGAGATGCACCTGGTGAGCTCGTTAGTGATTTTGTCGTTTTTGCTTTTTACGTCGCCATGGTAACTCCAAATCCCACCAAAAATAATAGCACACCTCCCGGGTTCGAGCCGCACGTTTTGATACCACTTTTGTGGGTGGGCTCGCAGCGGTACGAGCCGCATTCCGGTTGACGGAAGAAGAAGTTAAGAATAACTAGAAAATTCCTGAAGAAATTTAACTGGGGCCTGCCAAGGTGTGCCCGTCGGTTTGGACCCAGCGTTCTGATGCTAACAATTAGCATCAATGCTAAGCTTAAAAACTTCCAAAGAACCATGTGGAGAATCACAAGAATGTTGACTAACATGGACATGCACGATTCAGCATGATAATCAGCTCACTAGCATGTTGTCTATACTTGACTTACACCATTAAGTATACTAAACATGGCTAATAAGTCAAAAAAATAGCTAATAGCTTATTTAAGCTAAATGGCTAATGGTAATGCCTCTCAGGTTAGGCAGTTCCCTAACCTGAGAGAAACAGATAATGCAGAATGATATCATTGCACCGCCTGCGGCGGTGCACTGTCCAGAGGGGCATATTGAGGCTTTTATTTTGAAATTTGCAGTAAGCTTCATATTAAATGCCCACACTAATCCAGTGTCTAAGAGTGCTTTGGATAAACCAGTCACATAAAGCCAAAAAGAGCAATTACATGATGTAAAAATTCTCAAGGCTTTTATTTTGAAATTTTTGTTAAGCTTCATTTGAAAGGGTCAAAGTCATCCCATGTGTAACAGTCATTGGATTAAATCAGTCATATAACGCTCAAAAAAGTGTAGCACCGGTATCACACCGCTAACTGCGCCACTGGACCAGTTCTAGGCTCTAAGGAGTGGGGAGCAAAAATAATAACACCAGAGACCGCTGCTTTAAGTGAAAAAGGCCGGCAATTTACTGAATGCAAAACACACATATAAAATACAATACATAAAACCAAAAATACTCTGCAGATTCTTAATAATGAGGTAAATAAAAAAATTAAAAATGGGGAGAAAAGAAAAGTATATTACTCTTCCTTTTTGCTCTTTAGTTCGCCTAGGTTATTTTAATTAGACTAATTTGAGTTAATTAGACTAGTTTCTTTTCCCTAGGTTGCAACTATTTTAAGATTACTATTTTTTCCTTGAGTTAACTCATTTTCCTTTCTTTTACAGGTAGGGAACACCTTCAACACAATTAAATCAAAGTGGACCACAATTACTCAAATCACATTCAGAAACATAAACATGAAAATCAAAGTATGACACTTTAAACTCAAGTTCAGCTCCAAATGTAAATCCAGATGCTCAGTTCAATGAAAAGTTTCAGTTCGATTCAGTCCAAAAAGATAATAATTCAATCAGTTCTCAGTTCAGTTCGAACTAGTTCCTGATTTTCCTACCGCTCCGGCAGCGGATCACCACACGCGGGAGAATCCCTCCCTGATGCAATGGAGAAGATGAACAGAATGTCTAGGTCTGGCTCGCCATCTTGAATCCCGTCTGTGAATGTGCACGCCCGCACAAAGCAGACCAATCCTCGCTCCGACCGACAAAAAAACCTGACCTGTGTAACAGGCCAGAAACACAATAAAACTCCTTTTAAATCCTTAAATTATACAAATAAACTCTTCTTCATAAACTCAATACATTAACTGGATAACAGTTTATGACGAAGCTTTTCTTCAAAGTCAGCTACGTTTTTAGCGTTAGCTCTCCGCCAAAAGAAAAAGTACAACACGACAAAAATGCAGAAAAATAAACACAAAACTCACCAAAACCGATGTAACTTGGTTCTCATAAAATCCCCGTCAGTTCCCGACCAGGTAAATTATGTTTTTGTTTCAGTATAATACTAACTTTTCCTGCTAATTAATCAACGCTCTATTTCCTCCGATTCTTCCTCTGCTCTCTCCCTCAGGTCTGCGTACTGCAGCGTCACCCAGGCACCACGCCTGTAACGCTCTTAAAGGAACAGCGACACTATTTTCTTGTCAACAGACTTTTAATCAACTATTTATTCCTATTTATGTCAGATTTTAACATGGGTTACAAAAGCAATGACCTGATGTAAAAATTTTCAAGAGCTTTTATTTTGAAATTTTCAGTAAGCTTCATTTCAAAGGGCTAGACTCATCCCATGTGTAACAGTGACAGGGTTAAATGAGTTATATACAGCCCATAGCAGCAAGTAGTTGTAAAGGCCAGCTCAGTCCTCCTCTGTTTTAACTGAACTACTAGTTAGAACTACAGTGATGCGTATTTGTAGTCTAAGCAGCTCTCCCTGCTCTGGGTTCCGTTGCCATGGTAAATAATCCTCTCTGCCAGCTGTGAGTGAGACATCCAGGGGGAGACAATTCTCTGTTTGAGCCAGCCAGTTTGACTAAAAAAAGCATTGCAAAAAACTGTTTCCTGTTCGGGAACCGTAATACATATTCGAAAACCGTTTGAAGCATATGAGAGGGCTATTTGTCGTCTCACATAGTCCCGCCATTCATATCTCTACCTCACTCACAGTATTAACAGCGATGAGATAAAAAAAGTGTGTGCCAAGGTCTGAAATTTATCAGAAATACATGGAAGTGAATCAGTGAGATCTGTCTGCTACCCTGGCGCATGACTTTGCTCTGAAGCACCTGGAGAGAAAACTGTAAGCGCTAGATAATTTTTTAAAACATTTGACCGGAGCAGGCACGCGTATCAATGTCATGACCAAGTTTGATACCAATCATGCAATATTTGTGAGTGTGAGGGCGAGTTAAAAAATGATTTGGGGTCAAAATGTCACTCTGACTCTCACTCTAGCGGAGCGGCCTTCACACTCTGATTTTTCCAAAATCAAAACTTTGGGTCGCTTAGAAAGAAGTTGTGGACCAACCATAATACCTATTGACTGGATGTCTTCACTTTAAAAGAGATCACGGACGTATCTACAAAATGAAGTTTGAATGGCGTTTCTACATGAAGTTATGACGACACAGAAAATCCTCAAAAATAGGGTATTTTTAAGATTTAGAGGTTGCTTCGTCCCCTTGACGACGAGATTTCACCTGGTGAGCTCGTTAGTGATTTTGGGGTCGTTTTTGCTTTTACGTCCGCCATGGTAACTCCAAAGCCCACCAAAAGTAATAGCACACCTCCGGATCGAGCCGCACGCTTTTGATACCACTTTTGTGGTGGGCTCAGAGCGCACGAGCCGCATTCCGGGTGACGGAAGAATAATAAATAACTAGAAAATTCCTGAAGAAATTTAACTGGGGCCTGCCAAAGTGTGCCCGTCGGTTTGGACCCAGCGTTCTGATGCTAACAATTTGCATCAATGCTAAAGAAAGCTGCAATGTAATCAATAGCATGTGGAGAATCACAAGAATGTTAAGTAAGCTGGACATGCAACATTCAGTATGATAAAGCAAGTGCATTAGCTAAAATGAGCAAATATGCTAATATAAGCATAAATACTTTCAGTAGCATGTGGGGTATCATTATAATGTTTACTGTCATTTACTTACTCCATTAAGTATACTAAACATGGCTAATAAGTCTGAAAAATAGAAAATAGCTTATTTAAGCTAAAAGGCTAATGCTAATGAACTGCCTTGCTGCGCAAGGCAGTTCCCTAACCTCGGATAAACAGATAATGCAGAATGATATCACTGCACCGCCTCCGGCGGTGCACTGTCCAGAGGGGCATTTTGAGGCTTTTATTTTGAAATTTGCAGTAAGCTTCATATTAAATGCCCACACTAATCCAATGTGTAAGAGTGCTTTGGATAAACCAGTCACATAAAGCCAAAAAGAGCAATTACATGATGTAAAAATTCCCAAGGCTTTTATTTTGAAATTTTTTTTAAGCTTCATTTGAAAGGGTCAAAGTCATCCCATGTGTAACAGACATTGGATTAAATCAGTCATATAACGCTCAAAAAAGCAATGACCTGATGTAAAAATTTTCAAGGGCTTTTATTTTGAAATTTTCAGTAAGCTTCATTTCAAAGGGCTAGACTCATCCCATGTGTAACAGTGACAGGGTTAAATTAGTTATATACAGCCCATAGCAGCAAGTTTTCTAAAGGCCAGCTCAGTCCTCCTCTGTTTTAACTGAACTAGTAGTTCGAACTACAGTGATGCGATTTGTAGTCCTCAGCAGCTCTCCCTGCTCTGGGTTCCATGGTAAATAATCCTCTGCCAGCTGTGAGTGAGACATCCAGGGGGAGACAATTCTCTGTTTGAGCCAGCCAGTTTGACTAAAAAAGCATTGGCAAAAAACTGTTTCCTGCTCGGGAACCGTAATACATATTCGAAAACCGCTTTGAAGCATATGAGAGGGCTATTTGTCGCCTCACATAGTCCCGCCATTCATATCTCTACCTCACTCACAGTATTAACAGCGATGAGATAAAAAAAGTGTGTGCCAAGGTCTGAAATTTTTCAGAAATACATGGAAGTGAATCAGTGAGATCTGTCTGCTACCCTGGCGCATGACTTTGCTCTGAAGCACCTGGAGAGAAAACTGTAAGCGCTTAGATAATTTTTGAAAACATTTGACCGGAGCAGGCACGCGATCAATGTCATGACCAAGTTTGATACCAATCATGCAATATTTGTGAGCGTGAGGGCGAGTTAAAAAAATGATTTGGGGCTCGAAATTTCACTTGACTCTCACTCTAGCGGAGCGGCCTTCACACTCTGATTTTTCCAAAATCAAAAACTTTGGGTCGCTTAGAAAGAAGTTGTGGACAAACCATAATACATATTGACGTGCTGTCTTCACTTTAAAAGAGATCACGGACGTATCTACAAAATGAAGTTTGAATGGCGTCTCTACATAAGGTTATGACGACACAGAAAATCCTCAAAAATAGGGTATTTTCAGGATTTACTGGTTGCCTCGTCCCCTTGACGACGAGACTTGCACCTGGTGAGCTCGTTAGTGATTTTGGGGTCGTTTTTTGCTTTTTAAGTCGCCATGGTAACTCCAAATCCCACCAAAAGTAATAGCTCCCTTCCCGGGAACGAGCCGCACGGTTTGATACCACATTTGTGGGTGGGCTCAAGAGCGTACGAACGCATTAACGATAACGGAAGAATAATAAATAATACGTATTAAAGAAACATTCTATTGGGTGTAGAACAATAGGTGCCTGCCATGCAATGCATGGAGGTAGTGACTGACTTGTTCGCAAGTCAGTCACTGCTCTCCTTAGCATTGGGCAGGCAGGCCCCAACTAGAAAATTCCTGAAGAAATTTAACTGGGGCCTGCCAAAGTGTGCCCGTCGGTTTGGACCCAGCGTTCTGATGCTAAGAATTAGCATCAATGCTAAAGAAAGCTGCAATGTAATCAATAGCATGTGGAGAATCACAAGAATGTTAAGTAAGCTGGACATGCAACATTCAGTATGATAAAGTAAGTGTATTAGCTAAAATGAGCAAATATGCTAATGTAAGCATAAATACTTTCAGTAGCATGTGGGGTATCATTAGAATGTTTACTGTCATTTACTTACTCCATTAAGTATACTAAACATGGCTAATAAGTCTGAAAAATAGAAAATAGCTTATTTAAGCTAAAAAGCTAATGCTAATCAACTGCCTTGCTGCGCCAAGCAGTTCCCTAACCTCGGATAAACAGATAATGCAGAATGATATCACTGCACCGCCTCCGGCGGTGCACTGTCCAGAGGGGCATTTTGAGGCTTTTATTTTGAAATTTGCAGTAAGCTTCATATTAAATGCCCACACTAATCCAATGTGTAAGAGTGCTTTGGATAAACCAGTCACATAAAGCCAAAAGAGCAATTACATGATGTAAAAATTCCCAAGGCTTTTATTTTGAAATTTTTGTTAAGCTTCATTTGAAAGGGTCAAAGTCATCCCATGTGTAACAGTCATTGGATTAAATCAGTCATATAACGCTCAAAAAGCAATGACCTGATGTAAAAATTTTCAAGGGCTTTTATTTTGAAATTTTCAGTAAGCTTCATTTCAAAGGGCTAGACTCATCCCATGTGTAACAGTGACAGGGTTAAATTAGTTATATACAGCCCATAGCAGCAAGTTTTTCTAATGGCCAGCTCAGTCCTCCTCTGTTTTAACTGAACTAGTAGTTCGAACTACAGTGATGCGTAATTGTAGTCCTCAGCAGCTCTCCTGCTCTGGGTTCCGCTACATGGTAAATAATCCTCTGCCAGCTGTGAGTGAGACATCCAGGGGGAGACAATTCTCTGTTTGAGCCAGCCAGTTTGACTAAAAAGCATTGTAAAAACTGTTTCCTGCTCGGGAACCGTAATACATATTCGAAACCGCTTGAAGCATATGAGAGGGCTATTTGTCGCCTCACATAGTCCCGCCATTCATATTCTACCTCACTCACAGTATTAACAGCGATGAGATAAAAAAGTGTGTGCTAAGGTCTGAAATTTTTCAGAAATACATGGAAGTGAATCAGTAGAGATCTGTCTGCTACCTGAAGCGCATGACTTTGCTCTGAAGCACCTGGAGAGAAAACTGTAAGCGCTAGATAATTTTGAAAACATTTGACGGAGCAGGCAGCGTATCAATGTCATGACCAAGTTTGATACCAATCATGCAATATTTGTGGCGTGAGGCGAGTTAAAAAATGATTTGGGGTCAAAATGTCGCTCTGACTCTCACTCTAGCGCGCGACCTTCACACTCTGATTTTCCAAAATCAAAAACTTTGGGTCGCTTAGAAAGAAGTTGTGGACAAACCATAATACATATTGACGTGCTGTCTTCACTTTAAAAGAGATCAGACGTATCTACAAAATGAAGTTTGAATGGCGTTTCTACATGAAGTTATGACGACACAGAAAATCCTCAAAATAGGGTATTTTCAGGATTTACTGGTTGCCTCATCCCCTTGACGGCGAGATGCACCTGGTGAGCTCGTTAGTGATTTTGGGGAATCGTTTTTTGCTTTTTACGTCGCCATGGTAACTCCAAATCCCACCAAAAGTAATAGCACACCTCACGGGATTGAGCGCGTTTGATACCACTTTTGTGGGTGGGCTGCATGGCAGTACGAGCCGCATTCACGGTGACGGAAGAATAAGTTAAGAACTAGAAAATTCCTGAAGAAATTTAACTGGGGCCTGCCAAAGTGTGCCCGTCGGTTTGGACCCAGCGTTCTGATGCTAAAATTAGCATCAATGCTAAAAAGCTGCAATGTAATCAATAGCATGTGGAGAATCACAAGAATGTTAAGTAAGCTGGACATGCAACATTCAGTATGATAAAAGTAAGTGTATTAGCTAAAATGAGCAAATATGCTAATATAAGCATAAATACTTTCAGTAGCATGTGGGGTATCATTAGAATGTTTACTGTCATTTACTTACTCCATTAAGTATACTACTAAACATGGCTAATAAGTCTGAAAATAGAAAATAGCTTATTTAAGCTAAAAAGGCTAATGCTAATGAACTGCCTTGCAAAAGGCAGTTCCTAACCTCGGATAAACAGATAATGCAGAATGATATCATTGCACACGCCTCTGGCGGTGCACTATCAGAAGGGCATTTGAGGCTTTTATTTTGAAATTTGCAGTAAGCTTCATATTAAATGCCCACACTAATCCAATGTGTAAGAGTGCTTTGGATAAACCAGTCACATAAAGCCAAAAGAGCAATTACATGATGTAAAAATTGCCAAAGCTTTTATTTTGAAATTTTGTTAAGCTTCATTTGAAAGGGTCAAAGTCATCCCATGTGTAACAGTCATTGGATTAAATCAGTCATATAACGCTCAAAAAAGCAATGACCTGATGTAAAAATTTTCAAGGGCTTTTATTTTGAAATTTTCAGTAAGCTTCATTTCAAAGGGCTAGACTCATCCCATGTGTAACAGTGACAGGGTTAAATAGTTATATACAGCCCATAGCAGCAAGTTGTTCTAAAGGCCAGCTCAGTCCTCCTCTGTTTTAACTGAACTAGTAGTTAGAACTACAGTGATCGTGTTGTAGTCCTCAGCAGCTCTCCCTGCTCTGGGTTCCGTTGCCATGGTAAATAATCCTCTCTGCCAGCTGTGAGTGAGACATCCAGGGAGACAATTCTCTGTTTGAGCCAGCCAGTTTGACTAAAAAAGCATTGCAAAAACTGTTTCCCGTTAGAACCGTAATACATATTCGAAAACCGTTTGAAGCATATGAGAGGGCTATTTGTCGTCTCACATAGTCCGCCATTCATATCTCTACCTCACTCACAGTATTAACAGCGATGAGATAAAAAAAGTGTGTGCCAAGGTCTGAAATTTTCAGAAATACATGGAAGTGAATCAGTGAGATCTGTCTGCTACCCTGGCGCATGACTTTGCTCTGAAGCACCTGGAGAAAACTGTAAGCGCTAGATAATTTTTGAAAACATTTGACGGAGCAGGCACGGCGTATCAATGTCATGACCAAGTTTGATACCAATCATGCAATATTTGTGGCGTGAGGCGAGTTAAAAAATGATTTGGGGTCAAAATGTCGCTCTGACTCTCACTCTAGCGGGACCTTCACCTCTGATTTTTCCAAAAATCAAAAACTTTGGAGTCTTAGAAAGATGTTGTGGACAAACCATAATACATATTGACGTGCTGTCTTCACTTTAAAAGAGATCACAGACGTATCTACAAAATGAAGTTTGAATGGGCGTTTCTACATAAGGTTATGACGACACAGAAAATCCTCAAAAATAGGGTATTTTCAGGATTTACTGGTTGCCTCGTCCCCTTGACGACGAGACTTGCACCTGGTGAGCTCGTTAGTGATTTTGGGGTCGTTTTTTGCTTTTTACGTCGCCATGGTAACTCCAAATCCCACCAAAAGTAATAGCTCCAATGCCGGGTTCGAGCCGCGTTTGATACCACTTTTATGGGTGGGCTCATGGCAGTACGAAAGCATTAACGGTAACGGAAGAATAAAATATACTAGAAAATTCCTGAAGAAATTTAACTGGGGCCTGCCAAAGTGTGCCCGTCGGTTTGGACCCAGCGTTCTGATGCTAACAATTTGCATCAATGCTAAAGAAAGCTGCAATGTAATCAATAGCATGTGGAGAATCACAAGAATGTTAAGTAAGCTGGACATGCAACATTCAGTATGATAAAGCAAGTGCATTAGCTAAAATGAGCAAATATGCTAATATAAGCATAAATACTTTCAGTAGCATGTGGGGTATCATTAGAATGTTTACTGTCATTTACTTACTCCATTAAGTATACTAAACATGGCTAATAAGTCTGAAAAATAGAAAATAGCTTATTTAAGCTAAAAGGCTAATGCTAATGAACTGCCTTGCTCGAAGGCAGTTCCCTAACCTCGGATAAACAGATAATGCAGAATGATATCACTGCACGCCTCGCGATGCACTATCAGAAGGGGCATTTTGAGGCTTTTATTTTGAAATTTGCAGTAAGCTTCATATTAAATGCCCACACTAATCCAATGTGTAAGAGTGCTTTGGATAAACCAGTCACATAAAGCCAAAAAGAGCAATTACATGATGTAAAAATTCCCAAGGCTTTTTATTTTGAAATTTTTGTTAAGCTTCATTTGAAAGGGTCAAAGTCATCCCATGTGTAACAGTCATTGGATTAAATCAGTCATATAACGCTCAAAAAGCAATGACCTGATGTAAAAATTTTCAAGGGCTTTTATTTTGAAATTTTCAGTAAGCTTCATTTCAAAGGGCTAGACTCATCCCATGTGTAACAGTGACAGGGTTAAATTAGTTATATACAGCCCATAGCAGCAAGTTTTTCTAATGGCCAGCTCAGTCCTCCTCTGTTTTAACTGAACTAGTAGTTCGAACTACAGTGATGCGTATTTGAAGTCCTCAGCAGCTCTCCCTGCTCTGGGTTCCGTTGCCATGGTAAATAATCCTCTCTGCCAGCTGTGAGTGAGACATCCAGGGGGAGACAATTCTCTGTTTGAGCCAGCCAGTTTGACTAAAAAAAGCATGGCAAAAAACTGTTTCCCGTTCGGGAACCGTAATACATATTCGAAAACCGTTTGAAGCATATGAGAGGGCTATTTGTCGTCTCACATAGTCCCGCCATTCATATCTCTACCTCACTCACAGTATTAACAGCGATGAGATAAAAAAAGTGTGTGCCAAGGTCTGAAATTTATCAGAAATACATGGAAGTGAATCAGTGAGATCTGTCTGCTACCCTGGCGCATGACTTTGCTCTGAAGCACCTGGAGAGAAAACTGTAAGCGCTAGATAATTTTTGAAAACATTTGACCGGAGCAGGCAAGCGTATCAATGTCATGACCAAGTTTGATACCAATCATGCAATATTTGTGAGCGTGAGGGCGAGTTAAAAAATGATTTGGGGTCGAAATTTCACTCTGACTCTCACTCTAGCGGAGCTGACCTTCACACTCTGATTTTTCCAAAAATCAAAAACTTTGGGTCGCTTAGAAAGAAGTTGTGGACAAACCATAATACATATTGACGTGCTGTCTTCACTTTAAAGAGATCACGGACGTATCTACAAAATGAAGTTTGAATGGCGTCTCTACATAAGGTTATGGCGACACAGAAAATCCTCAAAAATAGGGTATTTTCAGGATTTACTGGTTGCCTCGTCCCTTGACGACGGAGACTTGCACCTGGTGAGCTCGTTAGTGATTTTGGGGTCGTTTTTTTGCTTTTTCGCCATGGTAACTCCAAATCCACCAAAAGTAATAGCTCCCTTCCCGGACGAGCACGCGTTTTGATACCACTTTTGTGGGTGGGCTACATGGCCAGTCGAGCCGCATTAACGGTAACGGAAGAATAATAAATAATACGTACTAGAAAATTCCTGAAGAAATTTAACTGGGGCCTGCCAAAGTGTGCCCGTCGGTTTGGACCCAGCGTTGTGATGCTAAGAATTAGCATCAATGCTAAAGAAAGCTGCAATGTAATCAATAGCATGTGGAGAATCACAAGAATGTTAAGTAAGCTGGACATGCAACATTCAGTATGATAAAGTAAGTGTATTAGCTAAAATGAGCAAATATGCTAATGTAAGCATAAATACTTTCAGTAGCATGTGGGGTATCATTAGAATGTTTACTGTCATTTACTTACTCCATTAAGTATACTAAACATGGCTAATAAGTCTGTAAAATGAAAATAGCTTATTTAAGCTAAAGGCTAATGCTAATGAACTGCCTTGCTCATAAGGCAGTTCCCTAACCTCGGATAAACAGATAATGCAGAATGCCCCTCTGTCCAGAGGGGCATTTTGAGGCTTTTATTTTGAAATTTGCAGTAAGCTTCATATTAAATGCCCACACTAATCCAATGTGTAAGAGTGCTTTGGATAAACCAGTCACATAAAGCCAAAAAGAGCAATTACATGATGTAAAAATTCCCAAGGCTTTTATTTTGAAATTTTTGTTAAGCTTCATTTGAAAGGGTCAAAGTCATCCCATGTGTAACAGTCATTGGATTAAATCAGTCATATAACGCTCAAAAAAGCAATGACCTGATGTAAAAATTTTCAAGGGCTTTTATTTTGAAATTTTCAGTAAGCTTCATTTCAAAGGGCTAGACTCATCCCATGTGTAACAGTGACAGGGTTAAATTAGTTATATACAGCCCATAGCAGCAAGTTTTTCTAAAGGCCAGCTCAGTCCTCCTCTGTTTTAACTGAACTAGTAGTTAGAACTACAGTGATGCGTATTTGTAGTCCTCAGCAGCTCTCCCTGCTCTGGGTTCCGTTGCCATGGTAAATAATCCTCTCTTCCAGCTGTGAGTGAGACATCCAGGGGGAGACAATTCTCTGTTTGAGCCAGCCAGTTTGACTAAAAAAAGCATTGCAAACAACTGTTTCCCGTTAGAACCGTAATACATATTCGAAAACCGTTTGAAGCATATGAGAGGGCTATTTGTCGTCTCACATAGTCCCGCCATTCATATCTCTACCTCACTCACAGTATTAACAGCGATGAGATAAAAAAAAGTGTGTGCCAAGGTCTGTAATTTTTCAGAAATACATGGAAGTGAATCAGTGAGATCTGTCTGCTACCCTGGCGCATGACTTTGCTCTGAAGCACCTGGAGAGAAAACTGTAAGCGCTAGATAATTTTTGAAAACATTTGACCGGAACAGGCAGCAGCGTATCAATGTCATGACCAAGTTTGATACCAATCATGCAATATTTGTGGCGTGAGGCGAGTTAACAATGATTTGGGGTCAAAATGTCGCTCTGACTCTCACTCTAGAGGAGCAGCCTTCACACTCTGATTTTTCCAAAAATCAAAAACTTTGGGTCGCTTAGAAAGAAGTTGTGGACAAACCATAATACATATTGACGTGCTGTCTTCACTTTAAAAGAGATCACGGACGTATCTACAAAATGAAGTTTGAATGGCGTTTCTACATAAGGTTATGACGACACAGAAAATCCTCAAAAATAGGGTATTTTCAGGATTTACTGGTTGCCTCTCCTTGACGAGAGAGATGCAGCTGGTGAGCTCGTTAGTGATTTTGGGGTCGTTTTTGCTTTTTTACGTCGCCATGGTAACTCCAAATCCCACCAAAGTAATAGCTCCAATGCGGGTTCGAGAGCATGCGTTTTGATACCACTTTTTGTGGGTGGGCTGCATGCGATGCAGCCGCATTAACGGTAACGGAAGAATAAAATATAATATATAAATAAAGAGACATTCTATTGGGTGTAGAACAATAGGTGCCTGCCATGCAATGCATGGAGGCAGTGACTGACTTGCTTCGCAAGTCAGCCACTGCTCTCCTTATGCATTGCTATGGGCAGGCCCCAACTAGAAAATTCCTGAAGAAATTTAACTGGGGCCTGCCAAAGTGTGCCCGTCGGTTTGGACCCAGCGTTCTGATGCTAAGAATTTGCATCAATGCTAAAGAAAGCTGCAATGTAATCAATAGAATCACAAGAATGTTAAGTAAGCTGGACATGCAACATTCAGTATGATAAAGCAAGTGTATTAGCTAAAATGAGCAAATATGCTAATGTAAGCATAAATACTTTCAGTAGCATGTGGGGTATCATTAGAATGTTTACTGTCATTTACTTACTCCATTAAGTATACTAAACATGGCTAATAAGTCTGAAAAATAGAAAATAGCTTATTTAAGCTAAAAGGCTAATGCTAATGAACTGCCTTGCTTCCCTAACCTCGGATAAACAGATAATGCAGAATGATATCATTGCGCCTCGTGACTATCAGACAGAAGGGGCATTTTGAGGCTTTTATTTTGAAATTTGCAGTAAGCTTCATATTAAATGCCCACACTAATCCAATGTGTAAGAGTGCTTTGGATAAACCAGTCACATAAAGCCAAAAGAGCAATTACATGATGTAAAAATTCCCAAGGCTTTTATTTTGAAATTTTTGTTAAGCTTCATTTGAAAGGGTCAAACTCATCCCATGTGTAACAGTCATTGGATTAAATCAGTCATATAACGCTCAAAAAAGCAATGACCTGATGTAAAAATTTTCAAGGGCTTTTATTTTGAAATTTTCAGTAAGCTTCATTTCAAAGGGCTAGACTCATGCCATGTGTAACAGTGACTGGGTTAAATAAGTTATATACAGCCCATAGCAGCAAGTAGTTGTAAAGGCCAGCTCAGTCCTCCTCTGTTTTAACTGAACTAGTAGTTCGAACTACAGTGATGCGTATTTGTAGTCCTCAGCAGCTCTCACTGCTCTGGGTTCCGTTGCCATGGTAAATAATCCTCTCTGCCAGCTGTGAGTGAGACATCCAGGGGGAGACAATTCTCTGTTTGAGCCAGCCAGTTTGACTAAAAAAAGCATTGCAGAAAACTGTTTCCCGTTCGGGAACCGTAATACATATTCGAAAACCGTTTGAAGCATATGAGAGGGCTATTTGTCGTCTCACATAGTCCCGCCATTCATATCTCTACCTCACTCACAGTATTAACAGCGATGAGATAAAAAAAGTGTGTGCCAAGGTCTGAAATTTATCAGAAATACATGGAAGTGAATCAGTGAGATCTTTCTGCTACCCTGGCGCATGACTTTGCTCTGAAGCACCTGGAGAGAAAACTGTAAGCGCTAGATAATTTTTGAAAACATTTGACCGGAGCAGGCACGCGTATCAATGTCATGACCAAGTTTGATACCAATCATGCAATATTTGTGAGCGTGAGGGCGAGTTAAAAAATGATTTGGGGTCAAAATGTCGCTCTGACTCTCACTCTAGCGGAGCGGCCTTCACACTCTGATTTTTCCAAAAATCAAAAACTTTGCGTCGCTTAGAAAGAAGTTGTGGACAAAGCGTAATACATATTGACGTGCTGGCTTCACTTTAAAAGAGATCACGGACGTATCTACAAAATGAAGTTTGAATGGCGTTTCTACATAAAGTTATGACGACACAGAAAATCCTCAAAAATAGGGTATTTTCAGGATTTACTGGTTGCCTCATCCCCTTGACGACGAGAGATGCACCTGGTGAGCTCGTTAGTGATTTTGGGGTCGTTTTTTGCTTTTTACGCCCATGGTAACTCCAAATCCACCAAAATAATAGCTCCCCTCGGAACGAGCCGTTTTGATACCACTTTTGTGGGTGGGCTCATGGCGTCGCGCATTGATGACGGAAGAATAATAAATAATACGTATTAAAGAAACATTCTATTGGGTGTAGAACAATAGGTGCCTGCCATGCAATGCATGGAGGCAGTGACTGACTTGCTTCGCAAGTCAGCCACTGCTCTCCTTATGCATTGCTATGGGCAGGCCCCAATTAAAGAAACATTCTATTGGGTGTAGAACAATAGGTGCCTGCCATGCAATGCATGGAGGCAGTGACTGACTTGCTTCGCAAGTCAGTCACTGCTCTCCTTATGCATTGCTATGGGCAAACCCCAATAATACTTAAAGAGACATTCTATTGGGTGTAGAATAATAGTGCCATGCATATGGGGCAGTGACTGACTTGAAGTCAGTCACTGCTCTCCTTATGCATTATGGGCAAACCCCAACAAAATTCCTGAAGAAATTTAACTGGGGCCTGCCAAAGTGTGCCCTTGGAGATGCTAAGAATTAGCATCAATGCTAATGTAATCAATAGCATGTGGAGAATCACAAGAATGTTAAGTAAGCTGGACATGCAACATTCAGTATGATAAAGTAAGTGTATTAGCTAAAATGAGCAAATATGCTAATGTAAGCATAAATACTTTCAGTAGCATGTGCGGTATCATTAGAATGTTTACTGTCATTTACTTACTCCATTAAGTATACTAAACATGGCTAATAAGTCTGAAAAATGAAAATAGCTTATTTAAGCTAAAAGGCATCAACTGCCTTGCTGATAAACAGATAATGCAGAATGATATCACTGGCATTTTGAGGCTTTTATTTTGAAATTTGCAGTAAGCTTCATATTAAATGCCCACACTAATCCAATGTGTAAGAGTGCTTTGGATAAACCAGTCACATAAAGCCAAAAAGCAATTACATGATGTAAAAATTCCCAAGGCTTTTATTTTGAAATTTTTGTTAAGCTTCATTTGAAAGGGTCAAAGTCATCCCATGTGTAACAGTCATTGGATTAAATCAGTCATATAACGCTCAAAAAGCAATGACCTGATGTAAAAATTTTCAAGGGCTTTTATTTTGTTTTTTTCAGTAAGCTTCATTTCAAAGGGCTATTCTCATCCCATGTGTAACAGTGACAGGGTTAAATTAGTTATATACAGCCCATAGCAGCAAGTTTTTCTAAAGGCCAGCTCAGTCCTCCTCTGTTTTAACTGAACTAGTAGTTCGAACTACAGTGATGCGTGTTGTAGTCCTCAGCAGCTCTCCCTGCTCTGGGTTCCGTTGCCATGGTAAATAATCCTCTCTGCCAGCTGTGAGTGAGACATCCAGGGAGACAATTCTCTGTTTGAGCCAGCCAGTTTGACTAAAAAAGCATTGCAAAAAACTGTTTCCGTTAGGAACCGTAATACATATTCGAAAACCGTTTGAAGCATATGAGAGGGCTATTTGTCGTCTCACATAGTCCCGCCATTCATATCTCTACCTCACTCACAGTATTAACAGCGATGAGATAAAAAAAGTGTGTGCCAAGGTCTGTAATTTTTCAGAAATACATGGAAGTGAATCAGTGAGATCTGTCTGCTACCCTGGCGCATGACTTTGCTCTGAAGCACCTGGAGAGAAAACTGTAAGCGCTAGATAATTTTTGAAAACATTTGACCGGAGCAGGCAGCGTATCAATGTCATGACCAAGTTTGATACCAATCATGCAATATTTGTGGCGTGAGGCGAGTTAAAAAATGATTTGGGGTCAAAATGTCACTCTGACTCTCACTCTAGCGGAGCGGCCTTCACCTCTGATTTTTCCAAAAATCAAAAACTTTGGGTAAACAGAAAGAAGTTGTGGACAAACCATAATACATATTGACGTGCTGTCTTCACTTTAAAAGAGATCACGGACGTATCTACAAAATGAAGTTTGAATGGCGTTTCTACATGAAGTTATGACGACACAGAAAATCCTCAAAAATAGGGTATTTTTAAGATTTAGAGGTTGCCTCGTCCCCTTGACGACGAGATTTCACCTGGTGAGCTCGTTAGTGATTTTGGGGTCGTTTTTTGCTTTTTACGTCGCCATGGTAACTCCAAATCCCACCAAAAGTAATAGCACACCTCCCGGGATCGAGCCCCACGTTTTGATACCACTTTTGTGGGTGGGCTCATGGCAGTCTGCAAACCGCATTCGGGTGACGGAAGAATAATAATAAGTAACTAGAAAATTCCTGAAGAAATTTAACTGGGGCCTGCCAAAGTGTGCCCGTCGGTTTGGACCCAGCGTTCTGATGCTAAGAATTAGCATCAATGCTAAAGAAAGCTGCAATGTAATCAATAGCATGTGGAGAATCACAAGAATGTTAAGTAAGCTGGACATGCAACATTCAGTATGATAAAGTAAGTGTATTAGCTAAAATGAGCAAATATGCTAATGTAAGCATAAATACTTTCAGTAGCATGTGGGGTATCATTAGAATGTTTACTGTCATTTACTTACTCCATTAAGTATACTAAACATGGCTAATAAGTCTGAAAAATAGAAAATAGCTTATTTAAGCTAAAAGGCTAATGCTAATGAACTGCCTTGCTATGCAAGGCAGTTCCTAACCTGGGATAAACAGATAATGCAGAATGATATCACTGCACCGCCTCCGGGTGCACTATCAGAAGGGGCATTTTGAGGCTTTTATTTTGAAATTTGCAGTAAACTTCATATTAAATGCCCACACTAATCCAATGTGTAAGAGTGCTTTGGATAAACCAGTCACATAAAGCCAAAATGAGCAATTACATGATGTAAAAATTCCCAAGGCTTTTATTTTGAAATTTTGTTAAGCTTCATTTGAAAGGGTCAAAGTCATCCCATGTGTAACAGTCATTGGATTAAATCAGTCATATAACGCTCAAAAAAGCAATGACCTGATGTAAAAATTTTCAAGGGCTTTTATTTTGAAATTTTCAGTAAGCTTCATTTCAAAGGGCTAGACTCATCCCATGTGTAACAGTGACAGGGTTAAATGAGTTATATACAGCCCATAGCAGCAAGTTGTTCTAAAGGCCAGCTCAGTCCTCCTCTGTTTTAACTGAACTACTAGTTAGAACTACAGTGATGCGTATTTGTAGTCCTCAGCAGCTCTCCCTGCTCTGGGTTCCGTTGCCATGGTAAATAATCCTCTCTGCCAGCTGTGAGTGAGACATCCAGGGGGAGACAATTCTCTGTTTGAGCCAGCCAGTTTGACTAAAAAAAGCATTGCAAACAACTGTTTCCCGTTCGGGAACCGTAATACATATTCGAAAACCGTTTGAAGCATATGAGAGGGCTATTTGTCGTCTCACATAGTCCCGCCATTCATATCTCTACCTCACTCACAGTATTAACAGCGATGAGATAAAAAAAAGTGTGTGCCAAGGTCTGAAATTTTCAGAAATACATGGAAGTGAATCAGTGAGATCTGTCTGCTACCCTGGCGCATGACTTTGCTCTGAAGCACCTGGAGAGAAAACTGTAAGCGCTAGATAATTTTTGAAAACATTTGACCGGAGCAGGCACGCGTATCAATGTCATGACCAAGTTTGATACCAATCATGCAATATTTGTGAGCGTGAGGGCGAGTTAAAAAATGATTTGGGGTCAAAATGTCGCTCTGACTCTCACTCTAGCGGAGCGGCCTTCACACTCTGATTTTTCCAAAAATCAAAAACTTTGGGTCGCTTAGAAAGAAGTTGTGGACAAACCATAATACATATTGACGTGCTGTCTTCACTTTAAAAGAGATAACGGTCGTTTCTACAAAATGAAGTTTGAATGGCGTTTCTACATAAAGTTATGGACACAGAAAATCCTCAAAAATAGGGTATTTTCAGGATTTACTGGTTGCCTCATCCCCTTAATGACGAGAGATGCAGCTGGTGAGCTCGTTAGTGATTTTGGGGTCGTTTTTGCTTTTACGTCGCCATGGTAACTCCTAATCCCACCAAAAGTAATAGCTCCAATGCCGGGTTCGAGCCATGCGTTTTGATACCACTTTTATGGGTGGGCTACAGAGTGCGAGCCGCATTGTAACGGAAGAATAAAATATACTAGAAAATTCCTGAAGAAATTTAACTGGGGCCTGCCAAAGTGTGTGGTTTGGACCCAGCGTTCTGATGCTAACAATTTGCATCAATGCTAAAGAAAGGCAATGTAATCAATAGCATGTGGAGAATCACAAGAATGTTAAGTAAGCTGGACATGCAACATTCAGTATGATAAAGCAAGTGCATTAGCTAAAATGAGCAAATATGCTAATATAAGCATAAATACTTTCAGTAGCATGTGGGTATCATTAGAATGTTTACTGTCATTTACTTACTCCATTAAGTATACTAAACATGGCTAATAAGTCTGAAAAATAGAAAATAGCTTATTTAAGCTAAAAGGCTAATGCTAATGAACTGCCTTGCTGCGCAAGGCAGTTCCTAACCTCGGATAAACAGATAATGCAGAATGATATCACTGCACCGCCTCGTGCACTATCAGAGGGGCATTTTGAGGCTTTTATTTTGAAATTTGCAGTAAGCTTCATATTAAATGCCCACACTAATCCAATGTGTAAGAGTGCTTTGGATAAACCAGTCACATAAAGCCAAAAGAGCAATTACATGATGTAAAAATTCCCAAGGCTTTTATTTTGAAATTTTGTTAAGCTTCATTTGAAAGGGTCAAAGTCATCCCATGTGTAACAGTCATTGGATTAAATCAGTCATATAACGCTCAAAAAGCAATGACCTGATGTAAAAATTTTCAAGGGCTTTTATTTTGAAATTTTCAGTAAGCTTCATTTCAAAGGGCTAGACTCATCCATGTGTAACAGTGACAGGGTTAAATTAGTTATATACAGCCCATAGCAGCAAGTTTTTCTAAAGGCCATCTCAGTCCTCCTCTGTTTTAACTGAACTAGTAGTTAGAACTACAGTGATGCGTATTTGAAGTCCTCAGCAGCTCTCCCTGCTCTGGGTTCCGTTGCCATGGTAAATAATCCTCTCTGCCAGCTGTGAGTGAGACATCCAGGGAGACAATTCTCTGTTTGAGCCAGCCAGTTTGACTAAAAAAGCATTGCAAAAAACTGTTTCCCGTTAAGAACCGTAATACATATTCGAAAACCGTTTGAAGCATATGAGAGGGCTATTTGTCGTCTCACATAGTCCGCCATTCATATCTCTACCTCACTCACAGTATTAACAGCGATGAGATAAAAAAAGTGTGTGCCAAGGTCTGAAATTTTCAGAAATACATGGAAGTGAATCAGTGAGATCTGTCTGCTACCCTGGCGCATGACTTTGCTCTGAAGCACCTGGAGAGAAAACTGTAAGCGCTAGATAATTTTTGAAAACATTTGACCGGAGCAGGCACGCGTATCAATGTCATGACCAAGTTTGATACCAATCATGCAATATTTGTGAGCGTGAGGGCGAGTTAAAAAATGATTGGGGGTCAAAATTTCACTCTGACTCTCACTCTAGCGGAGCACCTTCACACTCTGATTTTCCAAAAATCAAAAACTTTGGGTCGCTTAGAAAGAAGTTGTGGACAAACCATAATACATATTGACGTGCTGTCTTCACTTTAAAAGAGATCACGGACGTATCTACAAAATGAAGTTTGAATGGCGTTTCTACATGAAGTTATGACACAGAAAATCCTCAAAAATAGGGTATTTTCAGGATTTACTGGTTGCCTCGTCCCCTTGACGACGAGACTTGCACCTGGTGAGCTCGTTAGTGATTTTGGGGTCGTTTTTTGCTTTTTACGTCGCCATGGTAACACCAAATCCCACCAAAAGTAATAGCTCCCTTCCGGGAGCGAGCCGCGTTTTGATACCACTTTTGTGGGTGGGCTCATGTGATGCGAGCATTACGCTTGATAACGGAAGAATAATAAATAATAATAATAAAGAAACATTCTATTGGGTGTAGAACAATAGGTGCCTGCCATGCAATGCATGGAGGCAGTGACTGACTTGCTTCGCAAGTCAGTCACTGCTCTCCTTATGCATTGCTATGGGCAGGCCCCAATAAACTAGAAAATTCCTGAAGAAATTTAACTGGGGCCTGCCAAAGTGTGCCCGTCGGTTTGGACCCAGCATTCTGATGCAAACAATTAGCATCAATGCTAAATAAACTGCAATGTAATCAATAGCATGTGGAGAATCACAAGAATGTTAAGTAAGCTGGACATGCAACATTCAGTATGATAAAGTAAGTGTATTAGCTAAAATGAGCAAATATGCTAATGTAAGCATAAATACTTTCAGTAGCATGTGGGGTATCATTAGTTTGTAGACTTTAATTTACTTACTCCATTAAGGATCCTAAACATGGCTAATAAGACAAAAAATACCCAATAGCTTATTTAAGCTAAATGCTAATGCTAATGAACTGCCTTGCTGTTCAAGGCAGTTCCCTAACCTGAGATAAACAGATAATGCAGAATGATATCATTGCACCGCCTCGGCGATGCACTATCAGAGGGCATATTGAGGCTTTTATTTTGAAATTTGCAGTAAGCTTCATATTAAATGCCCACACTAATCCAGTGTCTATGAGTGCTTTGGATAAACCAATCACGTCAAGCAAAAATGAGCAAATATATGATGTAAAAATTGCCAAGGCTTTTATTTTGAAATTTTCAGTAAGCATCATAAGAAATGGTCAAACTCATCCCATGTGTAACAGTGAATGTGTTAAATCGTTTCTATAATGCTCAAAACACAAGTAGTTCTAAAGGCCAGCTCAGACCTCCTCTGTAGTAACTGACAGTTCCACCATGTTGTAGTTCTAACCTTCAGTCTTTGTAGTTCTAAAGAGCAGCTCAACTGTCATGAGAATGAAACACACAGGGAGAGATGGAATCCTAATAGTTTGAAGCAGTTAGTTTTTCTGATCAAAGCAGGCCAAACATATCTTTACCTAAGTGTTGCCAATAGCATGTGGGGTATCATTAGGATGTTTTCTGTAACTGACTTACTCAATTCAGTATATTTAAAATGACTAATAAGTAAGAAAAATAGCTAATAGTTTATTTAAGGTAAAAGTCTTATCTTAATGATCTGCCTTTGCTGCCAAGGCAGATCCCTAACCTGAGAGAAGAATATAAAGCATTCTAATATTATTGCATCGCCTTACGGCGATGCATTAACCTGAGGGCAATATGAAGGCTTTTATTTTGAAAAATAAACATAAGCATCATATTAAATGCCCACACTATGGCGTTTTGGTCGTCCTATTTATTATCATTAGGTCAAAGGTTAATGCCATTGCATCATTAGAATGTTTTCTGTAATTGATTTACTCCATTCAGTATATTTAAAATGACTAATAAGTAAGAAAAATAGCTAATAGTTTATTTAAGATAAGACTAATAAAGCATTCTAATATTATTGCATCGCCTTACGGCGATGCATTATTGTTCTGATTGTCCTAATTAATATCATTAGGTCAAAGGTTAATGCCATTAACTGGCTTGCCAAAAGCCAGTGCCATAACCTGAGAGGAAAAGATAATATAGGCAGAGATTTTTGCAGCGCTGCACTCACCTGACAGAGATATTGGGGCTTTTATTGGGAAATTTCCATTAAGCTTTATTTAAAATTGACACATTAATCCTGTGTGTAACAATGGTTTGTAAAAATCAATTATAAAATGCCCAAAACACAAGTAGTTCTAAAGGCCAGCTCATTCCAGAGTGTCCTCCCATAAATCAGCTGCTCTGGCCCCATGTGTTCCGTTGCTATGGTAATGGATCAGCTGCTAACTGTCATTTGTGTGTGAGACAGAAAGGGGGGAAAAAAATTCTATCTTTGTGAGACACCCAGCCAATTAATATGGAAAAAGCACTCCGAACAAACCTTTGCCGTTCAGGAACCGTAATACATATTTGAAAACCGTTTGAAGCGTATGAGAGGGCTATTTGTCATTCATATTTTTACCTCATTCACAGGAATTGCAGTGATGAGACAAAAAATTGTGCAGAAACTTTTCAGAAATACATGGAAGTGAATCAGGAGCGTCACTGTCCCATAATTTCACTCTGAAGCACCTTGACAGAAAACCGTAAATGCTAACACATTTTACAATGTCATGACCGAGTTTGACATCGATAAAAATTGTTTTGGGTTCAGAAATCCTCTTAAATTCTCACTCTAAAAAGCAATTCCTGAAGAAATTTAACTGGGGCCCATTCTGATGCTAAGAATCTAGCATCAATGCTAAAGATGTAATCAATAGCATGTGGAGAATCACAAGAATGTTAAGTAAGCTGGACATGCAATATTCAGTATGATAAAGCAAGTGTATTAGCTAAAATGAGCAAATATGCTAATGTAAGCATGAATACTTTCAGTAGCATGTGGGGTATCATTAGAATGTTTACTGTAATTTACTTACTCCATTAAGTATACTAAACATGGCTAATAAGTCTGAAAAATAGAAAATAGCTTATTTAAGCTAAAAGGCTAATGCTAATGAACTGCCTTGCTGTGCAAGGCAGTTCCCTAACTCGGATAAACAGATAATGCAGAATGATATCATTCCCCTCGTGATACTTCAGAGCATATTGAGGCTTTTATTTTGAAATTTGCAGTAACTTCATATTAAATGCCCACACTAATCCAATGTGTAAGAGTGCTTTGGATAAACCAATCACATAAAGCCAAAAAGAGCAATTACATGATGTAAAAATTCCCAAGGCTTTTATTTTGAAATTTTTGTTAAGCTTCATTTGAAAGGGTCAAAGTCATCCCATGTGTAACAGTCATTGGATTAAATCAGTCATATAACGCTCAAAAAGCAATGACCTGATGTAAAAATTTTCAAGGGCTTTTATTTTGAAATTTTCAGTAAGCTTCATTTCAAAGGGCTAGACTCATCCATGTGTAACAGTGACAGGGTTAAATGAGTTATATACAGCCCATAGCAGCAAGTGTTCTAAAGGCCAGCTCAGTCCTCCTCTGTTTTAACTGAACTACTAGTTAGAACTACAGTGATGCGTGTTGTAGTCCTCAGCAGCTCTCCCTGCTCTGGGTTCCGTTGCCATGGTAAATAATCCTCTCTGCCAGCTGTGAGTGAGACATCCAGGGGGAGACAATTCTCTGTTTGAGCCAGCCAGTTTGACTAAAAAAAGCATTGCAAACAACTGTTTCCCGTTAAAGAACCGTAATACATATTCGAAAACCGTTTGAAGCATATGAGAGGGCTATTTGTTGTCTCACATAGTCCCGCCATTCATATCTCTACCTCACTCACAGTATTAACAGCAATGAGATAAAAAAAGTGTGTGCCAAGGTCTGAAATTTTTCAGAAATACATGGAAGTGAATCAGTGAGATCTGTCTGCTACCCTGGCGCATGACTTTGCTCTGAAGCACCTGGAGAGAAAACTGTAAGCGCTAGATAATTTTGAAAACATTTGACGGAGCAGGCACGCGTATCAATGTCATGACCAAGTTTGATACCAATCATGCAATATTTGTGGCGTGAGGCGAGTTAAAAATGATTTGGGGTCAAAATGTCGCTCTGACTCTCACTCTAAGCGGAGCGGCAACCTTCACCTCTGATTTTTCCAAAAATCAAAAACTTTGGTCGCTTAAACAGAAGTTGTGGACAAACCATAATACATATTGACGTGCTGTCTTCACTTTAAAGAGATCACGGACGTATCTACAAAATGAAGTTTGAATGGCGTTTCTACATGTTATGACGACACAGAAAATCCTCAAAAATAGGGTATTTTCAGGATTTACTGGTTGCCTCGTCCCCTTGACGAGAGATGCACCTGGTGAGCTCGTTAGTGATTTTGGGGTCGTTTTTTGCTTTTTACGTCGCCATGGTAACTCCAAATCCCACCAAAAATAATAGCACACCTCCGGGATCGAGCCGCGTTTGATACCACTTTTGTGGGTGGGCTCATGGATGCGAGCCGCATTCCGTGGCGGATGAATAAGTTAAGAATAAAAAACATTCTATTGGGTGTAGAACAATAGGTGCCTGCCATGCAATGCATGGAGGCAGTGACTGACTTGCAAGTCAGTCACTACTCTCCTTATGCATTACTATGGGCAACCCCAACTAAAAATTCCTGAAGAAATTTAACTGGGGCCTGCCAAAGTGTGCCCGTCGGTTTGGACCCAGCGTTCTGATGCTAACAATTAGCATCAATGCTAAGCTTAAAAACTTCCAAAGAACCATGTGGAGAATCACAAGAATGTTGACTAACATGGACATGCACGATTCAGCATGATAATCAGCTCACTAGCATGTTGTCTATACTTGACTTACACCATTAAGTATACTAAACATGGCTAATAAGTCAAAAAATAGATAAGTCTGAAAAATAGAAAATAGCTTATTTAAGCTAAAAGGCTAATGCTAATGAACTGCCTTGCTGTGCAAGGCAGTTCCCTAACCTCGGATAAACAGATAATGCGGAATGATATCACTGCACCGCCTCCGGCGGTGCACTGTCCAGAGGGGCATATTGAGGCTTTTATTTTGAAATTTGCAGTAAGCTTCATATTAAATGCCCACACTAATCCAGTGTCTAAGAGTGCTTTGGATAAACCAGTCACGTCAAGCAAAAATGAGCAAATATATGATGTAAAAATTGCCAAAGCTTTTATTTTGAAATTTTTGTTAAGCTTCATTTGAAAGGGTCAAAGTCATCCCATGTGTAACAGTCATTGGATTAAATCAGTCATATAACGCTCAAAAAAGCAATGACCTGATGTAAAAATGTTCAAGGGCTTTTATTTTGAAATTTTCAGTAAGCTTCATTTTGAAGGGCTAGACTCATCCCATGTGTAACAGTGACAGGGTTAAATGAGTTATATACAGCCCATAGCAGCAAGTTGTTCTAAAGGCCAGCTCAGTCCTCTGTTTTAACTGAACTACTATTTCGAACTACAGTGATGCGTATTTGTAGTCCTAAGCAGCTCTCCCTGCTCTGGGTTCCGTTGCCATGGTAAATAATCCTCTCTGCCAGCTGTGAGTGAGACATCCAGGGGGAGACAATTCTCTGTTTGAGCCAGCCAGTTTGACTAAAAAAAGCATTGCAAACAACTGTTTCCCGTTCAGAACCGTAATACATATTCGAAAACCGTTTGAAGCATATGAGACGGCTATTTGTCGTCTCACATAGTCCCGCCATTCATATCTCTACCTCACTCACAGTATTAACAGCGATGAGATAAAAAAAGTGTGTGCCAAGGTCTGAAAATTATCAGAAATACATGGAAGTGAATCAGTGAGATCTGTCTGCTACCCTGGATGACTTTGCTCTGAAGCACCTGAGAGAAAACTGTAAGCGCTAGATAATTTTTGAAAACATTTGACGGAGCAGGCACAGCGTATCAATGTCATGACCAAGTTTGATACCAATCATGCAATATTTGTGGCGTGAGGCGAGTTAAAAATGATTTGGGGTCTAAATGTCGCTCTGACTCTCACTCTAGCGGGCGGACCTTCACACTCTGATTTTTCCAAAAATGAAAAACTTTGGGTCGCTTAGAAAGAAGTTGTGGACAAACCATAATACATATTGACGTGCTGTCTTCACTTTAAAAGAGATCACGGACGTATCTACAAAATGAAGTTTGAATGGCGTTTCTACATAAAGTTATGGCGACACAGAAAATCCTCAAAAATAGGGTATTTTCAGGATTTACTGGTTGCCTCGTCCCCTTGACGGCACCTGGTGAGCTCGTTAGTGATTTTGGGGTCGTTTTTTGCTTTTACGTCGCCATGGTAACTCCAAATCCACCAAAAGTAATAGCTCCAATGCGGGTTCGAGCATGCGTTTTGATACCACTTTTGTGGGTGGGCTCATAGCATCGAGCCGCATTCGGAGCGGAAGAAAAATAAATAATAAAGAGGCATTCTATTGGGTGTAGAACAATAGGTGCCTGCCATGCAATGCATGGAGGCAGTGACTGACTTGCCCGAGTCAGTCACTGCTCTCCTATGCATTGCTATGGGCAAACCCCAATAAAGAGACATTCTATTGGGTGTAGAACAATAGGTGCCTGCCATGCAATGCATGGAGGCAGTGACTGACTTAGCCGCAAGTCTGTCACTGCTCTCCTTATGCATTGCTATGGGCAGAAACCCCAATAAGATATAAAGAGACATTCTATTGGGTGTAGAACAATAGGTGCCTGCCATGCAATGCATGGAGGCAGTGACTGACTTGCCGCCAAGTCAGTCACTGCTCTCCTTATGCATTGCTATGGGCAGGCCCCAATAAATAAAGAGACATTCTATTGGGTGTAGAACAATAGGTGCCTGCCATGCAATGCATGGAGGCAGTGACTGACTTGCGAAGCAAGTCAGTCACTGCTCTCCTTATGCATTGCTATGGGCAGGCCCCAATAAAGAGTAGTTCTATTGGGTGTAGAATAATATGTGCCTGCCATGCAATGCATGGAGGCAGTGACTGACTTGCCCAAGTCTGTCACTGCTCTCCTTATGCATTGCTATGGGCAAACCCCAATAAAGATATAAAGAGACATTCTATTGGGTGTAGAACAATAGGTGCCTGCCATGCAATGCATGAGGCAGTGACTGACTTGCTTTGCAGTCAGTCACTGCCTCCTTATGCATTGCTATGGGGCAGGCCCATATACTAATAAAGAGACATTCTATTGGGTGTAGAACAATAGGTGCCTGCCATGCAATGCATGGAGGCAGTGACTGACTTGCCGCCAAGTCAGTCACTGCTCTCCTTATGCATTGCTATGGGCAAACCCCAATAAATAAAGAGACATTCTATTGGGTGTAGAACAATAGGTGCCTGCCATGCAATGCATGGAGGCAGTGACTGACTTGCTTCGCAAGTCAGCCACTGCTCTCCTTATGCATTGCTATGCGCAGGCCCCAAATATTTGTAGGACATGCAAGAAGAAAAAACAGAAAACAAGAGTCAGTTATGACACGCCAGAATACAGTTTAATGCAAGTCTTAAAGCTGCAGTGTGTGACTTTAATAAAATATATATTTTTAACATATTTGTTAAAACTGTGGGCTGCACAGTGGCGCAGTTGGTAGAGCTGTTGTCTTGCAGCAAGAAGGTCCTGGGTTCGATTCCCGGCCGGGGATCTTTCTGCATGGAGTTTGCATGTTCTCCCTGTGCATGCGTGGATTCTCTCCGGGTTCTCCGGCTTCCTCCCACAGTCCAAAAACATGACTGTCAGGTTAATTGGTTTCTCTAAATTCTCCCTAGGTGTGAGTGTGTGTGTGAGTGTGTTGTTTGTCTTGTTGCCCTGCGACAGACTGGCGACCTGTCCAGGGTGAACCCCGCCTCTCGCCTGGAACGCAGCTGGAGATAGACACCAGCAACCCTCCCGACCCCATTAGGGAAGAAGGGTGTAAAGAAAATGGATGGATGGATGGATGGATGTTAAAACTGTCACCAGGTTGTCATAGTGTAATAGGAGACAGATAAAGAGCTACTACTACTGTCTGAAGAAATGAACCTCTCCTGGTCAAAAATAATCAGTCAAGAGGAGGATCTTAGCACTGTCAATCAAGAGTGTGTGCTGCTCAAAGTGGAATGGAGTAGAAACACCTTATGCTTTCAGGAAAACTGTTTATCCATGTTAACTTGCCTGACCATTCACAACAACAACTTAAAACCTAGGCTTTAACAAACCTAAATTCATCAAAATCTTTAGAAAACCTTCATCAGGGTAAACACCCTAATTGGAGTTTATTTGAATTTGTCCTGAATGTTTTCTTGTATGGAAGACCAGGAAAAACAAAATAAACATTTATGGTTTTATTTTTTATTATGTCAGTTTTGGTCCTCCATACTCACGAAGGTGCATCACATGTGAACCACAAAGGGGCTCAAACAAGGACTGAATTAATTAAATACACAAAAGAAAATCTTTTTGGAAGCAAAGTAATTAAAATAATAGCTCAAGACATGTCATTTTTGAAAAGTAAAAATCTTCTAGAAAAAAAAATCTAATCGTTTTTTAGAAAATAAAATAATTTCCAAACTCCAGTCCAGTTAGTGGCGATAATCCAACTTTATTCTTGGTCTGTCAACCGAGAAGAAGAAGTCAAGCTTCTGTCTTTAGCGGATGTGCTTCTGTTTCCGTTTCCTGCAGAGCTCAGCTGTCTGTCTGGAGAGAAGGGACAGGACGAGATCAAGCTAATAGGAACGGCGCTGAGCCTGTGCAGCTTCTGGGCTTGTGGCTTTAACCCAACAGCATAACTGATATTTATAATATTACGAACAGAAGCTGTTAAGATTGCAGTGTCGCCAGAAATGCTTGCGGCGTGACGGGTTTTTATTCTCGTCTGACAGCTCGGATGGTCACACACTAACCTTCGCAGCCCGTGTGCATGCAAGGATACCGACCCTGTCCTAACCAACGATGCAAGGAGTCTGTTCGTGAAAACACCCTGATCCAAGGCAAGTAGCTTAACTATGTTTTTAGTTTTTAACATTTGCCTGCGCCTCTGCAGTCGAGACGAAAACTCCCGGATTGTTTTATTCTATGAGACATTTTTTTAACGATAAATTGGAATAACCATAAATGCAAGACCTTTGAAAAATCATTATAAGTAGCATCTCACGAAAATGTCTCATAGCACATCAAGCAGACGGATAATAAGAAAATTGGGTTTTGTTTACGGAATAACTGCTTTTCGAGGTGTCAGCACGCCTCGGAACCATCTTGCTAAGTAAAATTTGTCTATAATTACAAAATTTATATAGACTTTCTGAAGAAAGTTACCTTTTAATAGGTGAATAAAATGTTCTAGAAAAGCTTTGTAGTTTGTACCTAAATGAAACATGATTAAACTATTTTCTTTTCTTCCATTAGTACTACTTTTCTATTTTAAAGTATATTTAAAGTCTCTTTGTTTTTAGGGGTGCACCGATTGCAGTTTTCTGACCAATTTCCAACCACCGATCTTTGACAAGCCTGACTTGCCGTTGCCGCATTTGGCCAATACATTTTTTTTGTCTGAAATGCTGCAAAGTACAGCAAGAAAGTTGCTGAATTGCCAACAATAGGGGTGACCATTGTTGACTGCAAATGTACAGACGTGGCCTGATGTGTAGGCCTGTCATTCAACCTCTCTCACTGAAGGGCAAAAGAGGACAGTGGCTGGTTGATATGTGGAGAAGGTTGGTGGATGAGATCGGCTTCATATGTAAATATCGCAAATGTAATGAAATTGGGACCGGTTTATCGCTTCACCCCTATTTGTCTGTTGAGAGGTTTCGCTAATATTAATTAACTACCTTTTTTGGGCCTCAAGCCTGCTGATGAAATCCTGGCTGTATACACATTTTTTTTTTACATAACTGAGCTGACTTACAAAATGAGGGAAAGAGAGGTGTTGGAATTGTCTTGTAACTTCTGCTTTAGAATATTTGCTTTTGTGAGCTTACAAATCCGTGAACGTCTCAGACGGTTTTGTTAAGGATCTCGATTAAAGCAGTTAAGGGTCTTCAGGATGTCAAGACAGCGAGATTTATGTACGTGGATTACTTTTACTATAAATGTTTGGGTAACCTTTATTCTGATTTCTGCAGTGCCATGTCTATATCTGTCCCAAGACCCAGCCCTCTCCAGTTTCAATGCAAGAAGAAAAACAGAACAATGGCTGAAGTAAATGTGTCACCACTGAAGCATTTTGTCACTGCAAAGAAGAAGATCAATGGAATATTTGAACAACTTGGGACCTACATCAAGGAAAGCGCCTTTCTGGAAGGTATTTTCATATAAAATTATCACCACTGATAACCTCTGGTAAAATGTCACTGTTTTATTATAATACTGTTCTCACAGTATTATTTTTATGGTCTAAATGTGTGATTTTGCTTCTATATATATATTTTTTTACATGCTTTGATGTGAATGCTTAGCTGATCTTCATCCTATAACATTACCTGTTGCTGTCAGAGCAATAATAATAATTAGAGCCATTTAGCCTTTTTGTGTTTACCGCCACCAGGGGCGTATTTCATTTTGAGTTCTGTGTCTAATGGGGATGGGTTATTTAAGGACAAGCATGATTATGTTCAGGTGTTGTTGATAGGAAGGGGCAACAGTTTTCGAATGTGTTTTTGGTTAAGGTTTGATGTCAGAATGTAGGTGAATTGCAATGGAAATAGCAACGATGGACAGCATGCAAACAATAAACGACTTTATTATAAATCAAAACAAAGACTGGCATCCAGAATTCTTAATAGAGCACCACGTAAGACCAACGCTTCAACAGTCAACAACCGGTAGCCTAAAATACAGGATTTTAGCCGCTACAATAATAATAATAATAATAATAATAGATTTTATTCATAATGCCCCTTTATATCTATCAAATGTTCCTAAATTTTATTTATGAGGCACTAGTAGAGACAAAGCTTTTCCGTTTTCTGACTGTAGAGTTTTTAATAAGCATCCTCTGTCCTAAGTTGCCATCTGTCTTCTCATGGGAGCAAAAGAATAGCAAATTTTATGCGTTTAGACGGGATTATACGTTGAAACCCATAACCAGCCAATGCCTAATCTCCACAGATCTACTGTAAGATGGGAGCGAACTTCCCCTTTGTGAAAGTGTTTGAATCAAGAGCAAAACCCTGAAAGTTTTATGTGTGTGGTCTATGAAGAAAACAACTGAAGTCTGATAATCAAATACAATAATAATAAAAAAAAATCTAACATTTATATTAAAAAAAACAATGTGTTGAGGAGTTTTATCCTGGGCATCACCTTGTTGAATTTAAAATGCAGCAGAATATAATTCCTGTAATATATTCCTAGTGAAGTGACTACATTCTTCAACTAAACATATATATTTCTTCAGTGGACTGACATGAGTGCTTTCTTGACATCCTAATCATAGGCCTAGGCGTCTGCGTTTGCAGGTTTGCAGTGATGTCTTAAGGTGTGTTTCTCCTCAGACCTGACTCCTGTCCTTGCAGCGATCCGTTTGGCTTGATGCTGCAGGATGTTGATGACCTGACAGTTTATTTCAGGAGGTGGTGAGATTCAGAAAGTTAAAACTGACTGGTGTGGGAGTTTTGTCTACCCTCCAGTGGTGACATTTCCATCTCTCTCAAAGTACACCAGACTTTCTACCAGTAAATGTAGCTTGTTGTCTTTAGCATCATATGAAATTGATGTGGTTGTCCACTGACTTGAGTTCAGTAATGGCTTACTCTTCTTTGATTTGGATTTTGACCCAGGTGTTTTTCTTATAGCTCAACTAGATGGTAGGTGTTGAGTAGGAGTTTGGTGCCCTGTCTCACAACTCCTTCATGTAGAGATTGGCTAAAATAGGTCAAACTGGGGACCCTGCTGTAGCACATTCACAATTCTGGTAACCAGATATTTAGCAATGCTCTGACGGCAGAGATTCAGGCACTTTGAAATTATGAAGCAAACATTGAGCCTGTTGACAGGAAAACATTGAAATGGCTGCAGAGTTAAACTATTTAAAACAGACATGAAGCAGGAAAACAACCTAAAATTTAACTTAAATGTCTTCAACGTTGGAGAAATCCTCAAACTAAACTTTCACATGGGCAAAAATAGACATTTATATACTAAATATGTAACATTTTGCCACCATATAACTATGCAAGTCAGCATTTTTAAATCTTGAGTCCCAAGTTGTCCTTATTTGCTCAAACAGAAACGATCGGCTCCCACCTTAAGATTTCTCTCACTTCTCTATACCGGTAATTAGAATATAAAAAGATGTTTTGCTCCAGTTTAACCATTAAAATATCTTCATGTAAATACAACAATCCCTCTTTTAGATAACTTATTGGATTTGCTTATGATAGATCTCATAATCTAACATTTTGCTCCTGCATTTTGCCTTTGGAAGATCATATATGCATAGAGTGTCCTTTTTCGAGTTTTAGTAAGTAGTCTGTGACCTTGTGAGTGTAACAGTCTGATAATTTACAGTGGGTAAAACACTGACTGGCTCTATAGTTTTCATAGTCTGATATTATACAAAACAGGATGCCTTTTTTCAAGGATAAGACGGATCATTAAGCGACTAACCACTGTGTCTCTCACCATTTAGATACTTACAAAAATGAGCAGCTGGACCCACTGACCACTGAGGAACAAGTTCAGGAGGTCTGCAGTTACCTGTCCAAGGTGGCAGGAATAGGAGAAGTGCTTGCGCGGAGGCATATGAAGGTGGTTTTCTTTGGAAGGTAAATTAAATGACATTTTCTTTCAGTTTAGAGCTTACCACTCTGGTAATTGTGTATTTATTCTCACACAAACTTTTATGAATAAGTTGAACTGTTTTGTTTCTTCCCCACAAACATTCAAACTCGATTCAATTCTCTTTATTAATCCCAAATGCAAAGTAAATGTTGTAACTCAAGTTACGGTGATGGCTGTGGACAGAAAGGACTTTCTGTGGTGGACTTCAGTGTTTCCCTTGGGTCTTGGTCTTGGGTGGGTAAACTTTAGAGGTGCACTGATTGCACCGACTTCTTTAATTTTGTGTGATCGACGATCGATTAGACACCGACACGTGAAACCGATTTTATCCACCCATCTTTTCTACTACCACAAGAGTCAGAGGGAGGGGCAATGTTTCCCAATAGTTTGCCTTCTGTTGCCAACTTTGCAAGTTTGCATCACAGATGCAAGTTTAGCACAGAAACAAATCGGTGTAGGCCAAAATCAATCAGGCTTTTTAATTATTGGTGATTAAAAAGCCTACCATCTTTTACAACATCAATAACAACACTTATTCCTGCTGTTACTGACAGGAGAGCAAGCTGCAACCATTAAAACAACACTTTGCACGTTTAAACTTCCTGCAGTCTTAAGTGACGGGGTCATTTGGACCCCACAAGTGTTTTGGTTTTTTTACTTGGTGCGCGGTGTGGTGGAGTCACAATGACCCCATTTACTCTTGTACAGAAGTTTCTTTTGTGCGGTTTTGGAAACTGACGGCCTATTTGATTTCCCTATGGGACCAATAAAGTATTTGTGAATATGGAGTTTGAATTTGACGGGACAACCCCTCCGCCTCCCCACTGTCCGACCATGACATCTGCTGTGCTCCACCCGAGCGTAGCCCTAAGAGCGCAGGAAGGTCGGAAAGATGCAGATATCCTTTGCTTGCCTTCCTGTTTTTTGCGACTGTGTGGTCGGATCGCGTGTTCATCCGTGTGCGAGTGCACCTCACTCAGCGCGTATGAGAATCGATGACGGAGTAGGATACACATACAAATTTAAACGTAGCAGCAGAGTTTTTGCTTGTCTCAAAATATCAAACATTTTACATAAAAGGGTAGGTTCCTGAAATTACTGCAGGTTTAACTGGCTTTACATGCTAATGACTGATTTGTTCTTTCACAGAACGAGTAATGGGAAGAGTTCTGTGATCAATGCCATGTTATGTGATAAAGTTCTGCCATCTGGAATCGGACACACAACCAACTGTTTCCTGAGGGTGGAGGGCACAGATGGCAATGAAGGCTTCCTCCTCACTGAAGGCTCTGAGGATAGGAAAAGCATAACGGTTAGTGACCTTACCAACAGCTCCAGTTACCAGTGTAGCTACCAGAGTACGTTAAATAAGTGGTAGAATGCTGTTTGTGAGTAAAGGTTGACCCATGGATGTCTCTGATCAGACGGTGAACCAGCTGGCCCACGCTCTTCTTCAGGATGTGGATCTGGACGCGGGCAGTCTGGTCTGTGTCATGTGGCCTAAAGCAAAGTGTGCTTTACTAAGAGATGATTTGGTGCTTTTGGACAGGTTAGCTGAAAGTTGGTTTTTAGCTTTAACTGGAGTGTTGATACTCAGTTTTGAAGAAAAATGTAACTGATCATTTCCATTTAATCCTTTCTTTCACAAAAGCTGACACTGCCTCATTCTCCTCTCCAGCCCAGGCATCGACGTCACCACCGAATTGGACAGCTGGATCGACAAGTTCTGTCTTGATGCAGATGTGTTTGTCCTAGTAGCAAACTCCGAATCCACGCTCATGCAAACAGTGAGACCCAAAAGCTTTATTCTACAGAAGCAGCTGAATCAAGTATTTTACCAGATAAAGCTAAAGTAACTGGGAATTGTGCAATTGCTTGTTTGATGTAAATTATGTAAGCGCAGATAACTGTGTTTCAGTGATCCGTTTTAAAAGCGTATCTTTACTTTCTGCAGGAGAAGTCCTTCTTTCATAAAGTCAATCAGCGTCTCTCCAGTCCTAATGTTTTTATCCTCAACAACCGTTGGGATGCCTCTGCCTCAGAGCCAGAATACATGGAGGAGGTTAGTCAAATTTATCGGTAAAAGTGTGCACACAATTTTTTTTCCGACAGTTATACTTGTTGCTAAAAAAGTAATTTTTAGAATGAAAACGAGACAGACTGGCAAAACAGCACTACTGTTACCTCAAGACAAAGACAGCAGGGTCAAGCTCAATTCATGGCATAGATAGTTTTGGTAGCTGCCACAGTTTAGTAGCATCAGCTTCTGACACTAGGGTACCTAGTTGCCTGACAAGCATTTCATTTTTTTAATTTTTTTTCCCCACCAGGGGGTCTTTTGTGGGCTCTAGTGTCCCTTATATGACAGTAGGCTGACAGGAAAGGGAGAAGTAGAGGGGAAGACATGCAGCAAATGTCATTACCCTCACGCCACCGAGCACGCCCAAGCATTTCATTTTTGTAGGAAATGTCAACACATCAGATGAAACTAAGATGCACTTGCTTTTGAATACCTTACAATTACAACCTTAAATATCTCCTTTGAACATCCAGTGTCATATTTTAAAGACTATTAAAAATGGCTTGCAGGATCTTCTCTGCTTGCTGGGAAAGAAAGTCTCAGTCCTGGAGAATTTTATGTTGATGGTAAACTGCATGGAAGCGTTTGCACATGAGCACCCGGTCAGTTCAGAGCCGTTGTACCCAAATCTGTTGCGTTTCTTACAACGTAAGTTTAACTCGACAGGTTATGAGACAGCACATGGATCGCTGCACTAATTTTCTTGTGGATGAGTTGGGCGTTGTTGACAGAGCCCAGGCCAGCGACCGCATCTTCTTCGTCTCAGCTAAAGAAGTGCTTCAGGCTCGTGTGCAGAAAGGAATGCCTGAATCAGGTTGATTGGATTCCAATTGCTTGTGGTGTTTAACAGGCTTTGTGGCAGGGAGCCAGGGTGGGGAGAGTGTTTTGTTTTTATTTGGGAACAGAACAAAAGAATGACACAGAAACAAAGGCTGATCATTTACATTACCTTGCAATAATCCCCCTACCAATGACTGTCAACCAATAATGGAGTTTATGAGAACCAAATCTTAAAGGTCCGTTTACTTTAAGAGCCATTAAAGGATCCATTTTGAACATTTACAACAAGCCATTTAAAAAAAAAGCCATTTTATCTCTACTATAGTTTTGGAATTCCCAAAAAGTCAAATAATCTATCAAATTAATATTTGTTGAAAGGTTGCAAAATACAACAACAGTATGTTCTTACTTAAAAAATGTAATTGTCAAATAGGTGTTATTTTTTACTAGGTTTATAGTAAAGATTGTATATAGGTTTTTAGGTAGGTGTGTGTGTATATATATATATATATATATAATCTATCTGTCCGATATGTAAAGTCTGTCTTGTTAATAAATATGTAATGTGACAGTGTGTGGGATCTTGAAGACTGTATTCTTGCCGTTGTTCCAGGTGGAGCTCTGGCTGAAGGATTTCAAGCCAGAATGTTTGAGTTCAAAACTTTGAGAGGCGATTTGAAGTAAGACACTTTACTGTGCAGCATCATAAAATATTTCCATTCCTTTTATTGTGCTTTTGCTAATTTCTTCATATCATTCATAAACACTTACACGTTTCAAAATGACGGTTTTCATAGGAGCAGGTTGCAGGTTTTTCAAGACATTCACATTTTGCATTGATGTCCAGATTTCTTGACTGTCTGTTTAATCAGTTTGCTGTATTTAGGAGTGCATATCTCAGTCTGCGGTGAAGACCAAGTTGACAGCACACAGTAAGAGCAAAGCAAATATCTGAAGCTCTCTGGCGCATTATGGACGTGGTACATGTAGCTGCCCAAGAACAGAGGTGAGTGTGTGTTGTACTGTCCACACTAAACATATGAGCACTGTCACAGTGGGGTACAGCTCTGACAAACTGAAGTTGTACTAATGATTTGGTGGTGGTAAATGACTAAAATCATTTACCACCTGTGACTAAAAGTATGAAAGTTTTCATTATTAAAATAAGACATATTTTAATAATGTTTAATTTTGATTTTGGGGACTGATTTGTAGTGCAGAGGGAAAAACAATACTACAAAGTGTTGGATCTAATTATGCTTCCCTGCTCTTATATGTAAATCATTTAGAAGAGCGTTTGTTGAAAGAGTGTACTTTGATGCGTTGAAGATATGTCAGCTTGTCTATAGTGAATCTCCTGTCATTCCTTGCCAATGGTCCAACTGGGGTGGGAGTCTCCAGGTTATAGACCAGCTTATAGTTTTCTTTTGGTAGGATTTTAAAAGATACGCGTCTTATTTTTTGAAACCCCTTTCCAGATATTAGCCCCAATAGGAGAAAGTCTGTCTATGTCACGGTACCCTGAGTACCACTTTTTTAAATATATCTTTACAACAGGTTATAATCAAACTCCTTTCTTCAGCTTAATGAGTTTGTACTTTTGTGCATGTTCCTCAGACTCTACTGCTTGGAGACAAAGAGGATGCGTCAACAACGGCTGGAGTTTATAGAGAAACAACTGGATCTGTTAACTATGGACTGCAAGGCTAAGATCAAGAGGATTACAGAGGAGGTGGAGACAGGTGAGATCCATGTAAAAATGCAAAATGTGGCGTCACAGTCTCTGTGATTACGTGTTATCACGTTTAGTATTTGTTTTAAAAATAATGGCGGCGCTTGACTGTTAAAATTTGCTTAATATTACTGTATTTTAGTTCATTAAATCCATATTAAATGAAAACTTCAATAAATTGTGGCTTTCATTTTATATATTTTCAATGGCAGAAGTAAAGGTTAACAGAATGGCATTAGGGTTGAAAATCCAACTCAGTTTAAGAAACATTAAACAAAATGTGTATATGGCCGTTTTATCATTGAAAGAAAGGTCTATTTTAACTGACAGTAAATCTTTTGTCCATTGTTAGCTTGGTTTAACAAAACGACAGAAAATAAAAGCAATTGGCTGCGAATTAGAATGTCACAAATGATTTATGAACATTTGCTAATTAATGTGGTGTGTTTGTGGTCCTGTCCAGGTAACCAACACTATGGCAGAGGAAATAAGGAAGCTTCATGTCCTAGTGGATGACTTCCACATGGACTTCCACCCATCACCTGTGGTCCTCAAGGTCTACAAAAATGTGAGTTTCCCTTGGTAGTTTCTAAAATGATTAATTCATTAGTCTGTGCATATCAAAGAATTTTTAAAAAAAGGGGAGAAAATGAGTCCTTTTGTGCTTTACTTTGTTTGGTGCACTTTGGGGTCAACATATATTCTTTTAGCAACAAGAACTACCAAACTCAAATGGCTAATTTCCCTTTTGTTATGTAAATGTAAGGAATCAAAACAGAAAATAAACTCACAATTTCTTTGGTTAAGAAAAAACTGAAAAAAAAGAGTAAAAAATGATTAATCTTAATGAATGATGACATATGGAAATAAAATGTCAAAGGTGTAATATTTAAGTTTGCACCTAGCCAAAACAAAAGAAGTTTCAAAGATTTATTTGATAACTTGATTGGTTGCTAGATTACTATAAAAGGCTGTATAAATGAAATATGACTTCATAATTTAACGCCTTGAAATTGAGCCTCTGAATCTTTTTCACATGATAATGCCCCTTTAAGCAAAGAAACTAATGAAGAATTTATACTAGTTACTTTGAATACTAAATACCAATCTTCAAACCACCTGAATATAAGCCGCACCCACCAACTATTATTTTAAATAATAATGAACAAACCAGTCACTACTGGTGTGACCTTTACAAACTCAAGCAATAGTCTTTTGGTCACTTGATGACTGTGCAACTATTTTATTTCTTTATTTTGCTTAATTTTGTCAGCAACCTATCATGAAGTCAAACTGGTTTGGAGAGGTAACTGTAGAGAGTGTGAGATGTATATTCCCTGCAGTTAATTGTATTCTGAGTTTTAAACCAACAGACTTATTGGATGTTTTATTTTGGTTCCTCAGTTTGAATTACACAGTCTGAGTCTTTGCTAAACTCCCAAACAGTTGTCCAATTTTGATGACAAACAACAAGATCGTTTTGTGTTTTAGGAACTCCATCGGTACATTGAGGACGGTCTGGGTAAGACCATGTCTGACAGGTGCTCCAGCTCCATCACACGCCCCTGCAGGCCACACAAATGGAGATGATCGGTAAAATATCATGCAGCTAAATACTAATACTTCTTGTCTGTTGTCTCTACACAGTCTCATGTTTGGTTTGTGCCATTTACATATTGCTGCACGCTTTATGCTTCTTTTTGTCGTCATCTTATGGATGGTTCTGTCTCGGTAAATGTAAATTGATCTCAACTGATTTTTTAAATCATTTTTATTATAGAGGGCCTGAAGCCTCTGCTGCCAAATCCGATCAGAGAGCAGGCCAACAAGATCATTCCTCGTCAGTACTTCAACCTTACATATGACCTGGCCTGTGACAAGCTTGTAGTGATTTTCAAGAGGATATCAGCTTCCACTTTTCCCTTGGTTGGACCATGCTCGTCAACTGGTTTCTAGGGCCAAGAACACCCGGGACGGGCCCTCATGGCTAACGACCAGGTAATCTTTCCCAGGATTTGGAAAAAGAAACTGCTTATTTTTGGTCAATAATTCACTGTATTTTACATGTTTAATTACTACAAGAAAGGTTGTGGTGCTGTAGAAGCATGACCTATAATAAAGCCTGAATAAAAGAGATCTTTGCTTTTTTTTTTTTTTTTTTTTTGCTGCTAAACTTGCAGGTTCCTCGGCCCATGGCCCAAACACCAGTCAGCACCAGCATGCCTCCATTCCCACAAAGTTCTGTGACTCAGGAAGAGCTCATGGTAACCATGGTGACAGGTCTTGCATCTCTTACATCACACTTCCATGGGTGTCCTTGTGGTCGGTGTGGTGAGTTAATTACAGGGTCAAATTCATTTTTTGAAATCTTTCCAAATGTGTGTAGTCATTAAAACATTCTACAACAATCAATAATTCCCTTCCAATTGAGTCACTATTACACTAATGGTCAGAGTCCATCACTGATCACTAATCTGACAGTCCTGTAATCTAGTTACAGGACTGTCAGAATTGACCTAGATTTGTGAAAATCTAGTTTGGTAATCCTAGTTGATCCTTCAATTATCTGTTTAAAATCCTACTCAGTATATTATTTCATTTCCTTCTCTTGTCTTTACTGTTCCGATTTATATTAAAATCCCCCAATAACATCACTTCATTTCACATGTCACACTGCCTGAATAGTTCATTAAAATATCTTTCATTATATCAAAGGCGCTCTAAAGACTCTGCTCTCTTATCATTAGACGCTGACATCGATAGGGTTCACTGATTACATCTTTTTCAGGTTCTGGAATAATTTCAATGAAATGGGTCGAAATATTATACAGCAATCCCTCAGCTGAAATAATGACAAATAGGAATATCTCTAAAACAATAAAGATCAATAGGGGCTACAGACAAGGCTGTGGGAGTGATAATTACGCACAATTTTCTTCAGTATGTTTTGATGCCAAAGCGGTTAAGATAACTTGAGGCTTTTGCTACTGTATGCAGATTTGGAAGGCAGTGGGATGGCGCCTGATAGCGTTATCACTGGGTCTTTATGGGCTTCTCTCGTCTCGAGCGATGGACTACCAAGGCCAAAGAGAGAGCCTTCAAGCGACAGTTTGTGGACTCGCCAGTGAGAAGCTGCAGCTAATTGTCAGCTACACTGGATCCAACTGCAGCCACCAAGTCCAGCAGTGAGTTTCAGTCATGGCGTCAAAGGATACAATAATCAGATTATATGTTTCGACAGTAAAAAGCAGGTTCCTCGGCCCCTTAAACTTGTTGTGTTTCGGTCTCTCGTCTTTGACAGAGAGCTGACAAGCGTGTTTGCACAGCTGTGCTGCAGGTAGACGTCACCCGTCAGAACCTCGATGATGAAGTCAATGAAATTAACAGGAAGATTGAGCTCTTGGACAATCTACAGAGCAAGGCTAAACTTCTACGGTAAGACACATGATCGCAGTATGATGTGTTTGGAGTTACAGGATGGGCTACGTGTCTGTGTCTTACTGTCCACATGACTAGGAAGGGCAGGATTTTGAGACCTGTTTTATTGACTCTTTTAAACTTTGTGTTTATTGATTGTTTTACATTTATCAATCACATACAAAACAAAGAACCGAATAGCTGTCGGCAAGAGAAATTACTTGCGTTCTGTGAAGATAAACAGTTACAGTGTGAATCAGCATTCAGATTTACTTTCCAGTTTTAGAGCAGCATATATAATGTCAAAGAATAAAGACCTGATTCAGCTATTCTCCAGAAATCTTGTCCATTTGCTCCATCTCTTTTTGTAAAGATCCGCCTGTGGTCTCAGCATATAAACGCCTTCTTTTCCATTTGTGTGTTTCCTCCATCAGTTTCAGCCAGACCTTTAGCATCGGTGGGGTCAGGTTGAAGCCATTTCAGTGACGTTTTATTTATTTTTTGGCTGTAGCACTGAAGATTTTACTGAAACCTGTTTAAAGAAAACTGTTTTGGGTGTTTTCTAATATTTCCTTGTGGGTGTGGGGCACAAATACCGTATTTTCCGGACTATAGAGTGCACCCAGAAAACATTTCTCCGTTGTGCCTGCTGCTAGCATGTGCTTGTTAAAAATGAAAATCAGCACTTTCTTCTTTGATTTTCAATTCTGACTTCCAATGACTCACTGCCTGCTAAAGAGCCCCCTGGTGGTTGAAGGAAAATCCACAGAAAAGCCGCACGGGTTATAACCCGTATGGTTCACAGCATGGGGAAAGTAGCGGCTTATAGTCCGAAAAATATGGTAGTCAAAAACCTTACCATTTTAGAAAAAAAAACCCCAAACATTGCTGTGTGGTCAGACCCTAAGGAAATCCAGCAGACTGTATTGAGTCAGACCCTAAGGACCCTATGGCTTAGTGGATTTAGTGTACTCAATGTCCCCCAATATTCCACCTTGTGTCTGTTCTAGTCATAGCTTTACTGTAAATTATAATTAAGCCCTTCTTAGAAAACTGGACTTTGACCTTTTGTTAGTATTTATTTTACCCTGTCAGACACTCCGATGCCCAGATGCAGATCTGAATTCTGTCTCCTTTTTCTTTCTCTTTAGGAACAAGGCAGGTTGGTTGGACAGTGAGCTCAATATGTTCACCCAGCAGTACCTCCAGCAGAGCAAGTGACCCAGGCTCTTCCTTTGAGACTGAGCATCATCAGGGGAACATGTAAAATGCTTGCATGGCTAATTTATGATGTAATTGTAATGTTCTGTTCAGAAGACACGGCTAACACAAGTCAACAGAGCTCTGTGGTGATTGCCATGTGTTTCTATAGAGATAAACTGTGCAGTATGCATGTCATGCAAAGCCTATTTGAATGACAACAGAAGTAAATATTCCTCTCTGTACATCTCCATGTGCGTCATTTCATCCTCACATGGGCAAATTTGGTACATCTAAGGAATTTCAGTGTCACGTTTGTAGAATAAGTTGTATTTTAACTTAAAAAGTAACACACTTTGTTCTCACTTATTCACTGTCAGCATCGTAACTTGTGGATGTTCTCAACCAGTGTGTAAAAGGCTTCAATGTACTTCTGCTTTTGGAGTTACGTCAGTTCAAATCAGTTTGCTTTATAGCTCTGATTCAGCAACAAACGTTTCAAGTAGGGTTGCACAATTTTATCGCAAACAATTTGTCGTCACAATATAAACTGTATGCGATATTCATTACACAGGACTGTTTAGAGTGCAGCAATTGTTGGCTAATTCAATTGTAATGAACTTAGATTTTTTTTAATGCTATTATGATTAGCCAGTTTGATAGTCTCATGGCGGCAGATGCTAAACACTAATTATTTTAGATAAAATGCTAAAGGTCAGAGAGTGATAGAAGCAGAGGTCAGGAAGGAAAGGAGAAACTGATATTGTCGACAAAATATTTACCAAAGTTATCGCCATTACAAGATTTTCTAATATCGTGCAGCCCTATTTTCAAAGCACTTTTTAAATAAACGGATCCTGTTTGTGTACAAAATATACAATAGTCTCTGTCTGAACAGACAGACACCAAGTCAAGTACAAAATCGTTTCAATTTGATCCTATTTATAAAGCAAAGCAGTAAAGTTTATTCATCATTCAAATTGGTCAAAGGCTTCCATCAACAGAAACCTTTTGACGCATGTACGGCTAAAAACCAATTCATCCAGAGCCATTTTATATTCAGTTTGTAACCTAATTTATTGACCATATATTTGAGCCAAATTAACAAGTTCAGATGTATGATGTTTGTTTTTGTTGAGGTCTTGTATAAATGTAAAAACAGTTTATTTTGTCAATGTATTTCCCTCTTCAACAATTGGCAAACATTATTTCCAACAAAATGATTACACTGTTCTTGTACGTGCTAACAAATAAACATTTTTTCCTTTCTCGTTATTCTGGTACTTGGCAAAAATGATTAACTTTGGTAAGTCTCGCTCATCTACAACTTATGTTATTGCTTTATTAATAGCACCTTATCCCTATTTGGGAAAAAATGCCCTTGTGCTTTTTTAACAGTTTGTCTGAGGCCCACTTAAAGCTGCAGTCTGCAAATTTTATGAAAAACTATTTTTTACATATTTGTTGAAATTATGTTGAGATAATCTGTGAAACATTGAGCTCCTCTTGTCTTCTCCCAGTGCCCCCAGAAGCAACTGCAGAAATAGAAAGCTTGACCAGAAACAGAGTCGTCAATCACTGTCGTGTATTCGCCGGTGTTACCCTCCCTTTGCTCTCTGCTGTACTCTACCCCCCTTTTTCCATTTCCTTCAAAACGCTTCTATATTTTATGTGTAATGTGCTAATTAATACTTAGCTTACAGTATAGATGACTTCTGGTCAACCCTGTTTTTGTTTTCGTTTTTTACGAGCTTTTTGTTCAGAGACTGCGTGTTTATACCAGGGATTAGCTGCTAGCTTCTGGTAGGTCTGATGTACTGCATCCCACCGAGCAACCCGAGCTGAGAAGGAGGAGACATGGGAAATATTAGGATATTATGAAACATGATGATGGACGGTCTGTCGCTCTTTCAGCGGTGTAAGTGACGCTAACCTTTTTCTCACCACTTGGGATTATGCACCTGCTACTGCAATACAATATATCACCACATGGTGGAACTACTTGCCTTGATTTTGATCAAGGCAAGTTTTTAGACCGGTAGGTTGCGTTTGATTTGTAGGTCACCTGTATTCTTCGTTGTGGATTCTTTCTGATGGATTCCTACAGGCTGGTGTGCTTCCCAGTAACGTGTGGTGATAGTGGCACATTATTTCTGATGTTCAAATAAGTACTTGTGGAGAGATGCGAGTCTTTGCTCTCTTGCCATCTACCTCCGCACTTGTCTTCAAGTGTGGATACACAGACAGCCCACTGAACCCAGGATCTCACCTCACTGTAGCAGTAAACGGGAGTTGATTTCCTGTTATTTCCCCAGGAATCTTAGCGCCATACTTCTACTCTGTGACACCAAGAGCGAGATGGAAGTCCGTCACATTGACCTGTTTCGTGCGTTACTAAAGTTTGTACAATCACAGGTTTAAGAAAGAGTTGAGTGCCACAATTGCGCGGCACACAACGTAATTTTGGAGCACTCTGGTGAAGAACATCGCCAATAGAAGGATTCAGAGGGAGCATTTCATCAGAGATCACACCGATCTGCTGCTCTTGATGATGGTTTATTAGCGTTTAGATTGCCCGGACTGATCATCCTGGAGCTCTGAGCAAAACTTAAAGGAGCCGTGCGGTACCGGTACCGGTGCAACTGCCTTCAGTCGAGCCATGTCCGCTTTGTGAATGAATGCGCATTTCTGGACAGAAAGCATCTCTATTCTGTAAATGTACAACTTATGCACATGATTCTACTATTTAGAATAAACGTCCACAGTCCCCACTCAAAGTCCTTTGAGTGGGGACTGTCCCGGCTGAACTCGCTACTGTTCAGACAGGCATGTTCTCTTTATTTTCTTTTTAAATTTGGATTGTTTTCCCCCTTTTAAAATGTATTATTTTTATTTTGTGCCCTCAAAGCACCTATTAAATAAAATATATAATTATTATAAATATCTATACTGCTTCAAACAAGGACGTTGCCATGGTTATTGCTTCACGTGGTGACACACTTCCGGGTATTTTTACTAATTTACATAGGCTACTGTATATATTTAAGGGTGGCGACAGGGCGGGCCATCAGCTGCGCTCTATTTCACGCAAATTGGGATGTATAAAGAAAAGGTGCGCGGCCATGTGCGTGCGCACGGCTTTATACATCCGGATTTCTTTGTGCGCCGCACTTTTCTAAATTTGTCCGTACGCCAAGTTTTAGTATGAAAACTGCGCACTCATACACAAGGCCCCGGGTTTGAGCATTTCTGTTGAAATCTGAAAATGGCTGCCCAGACATCTCCCATAAAATCTGATGGAGTTTAAAAAGTACTGCCAAGAAATTAGCCTAAAGACAGATGTGCTAAGCCTGTGTGGCAAAATATTCAAAAAGACTGAAGGTTGTAAAGGCTGGATCAACAAAGCTCTTAATGGTTATGTAAACATGTTTTCTTAGTTTTCCATTGTAATAAATTTGCAGAAATAAATAAAAATGTTTCACATTGTCATAATGAACTGTCAGGAAAGAGAATAAGAAATAAGGCTTTAGCACTGAGAATACTTTTCAGATGCACTACGAAGGCTGGAAATATTTCACTCTGCATTCTATGCACGATTCACTGATAGTGTCTCTATAGAAAATTGTTAAACTACTTTAAATAATTAACTAAGCTAGGGAACGGTTTGACAAGGATAGAATGTATGTGTGATTGAATTGATTTTTTTGTAAAGTGCCTCAAGATGACATATGTTGTGGAGTGGCACTGTATAAGTAAACTGAATTGAATTTCTGAAATAAAGATATTTCATTTTTTCACAATATTCTTCTTTAAATGTACCTGTAAATGCAGTGTTCAACTTACAAGCATCATATGCACAATTTTCAAATGGGTTGATTTAAAAGAAAACTGCAGAACCACAAGTTAGATTTGTTGCAAAAAACAGAACTCTACTGAAGATGTTTTGCTGCAGCTTGAGGTAGTAATTTTAATGGAATTAAAATGTTTGTTAAAAAAAATCAAATAAAAAAATCTAAGAATTCCACTATAACTGAGCCATGTCGGCACACTATCATTACAAAGTACCAGTTAAACGTTTGGGTACACCTCCCATCGCTTCTGGAAAGCTGTCAGTGGATGGTTTTGTGAGTGACACTGATGAAGAAAATCAGCAATAAAGAAGAAGATTGTTGGATTGCAAACTGGAAAAAGAAAAGCACCAGACAAACGTTTACCATGGTTGGGTCCTCCGAAGGAAAAACATTAGTGAAAGAAATATGTAAAAGAAAAAGATAGAAAGGTGCAGATAAAATAAAGGTTCACTAAAAGTTAATTGAAAGTCTTTCTGTTCCCACACAATCTCCATGTAGAAAATAATCAAAATATAGAACATAATTTATCAGGAGGTGTGAGCCTTTTTTTTTTAACAAGTACTCTACACATATTTCCATTGTCCATAATAGAAACGTTATACATCAAAATATGATAAGGCAGAGGTAGTCTCATAGACTTTCACATACATTTACACACATGTGTATGAACATACAGTCACAGTATTCACTCTAATGTAAGGTTTAACAAATTAGAAGAGAAATTGGAAGCTGCTCTGGTTCCTAGAAGGTCCTACATATTAACAATAAAAAAAAATAAAATAAAATAAAAATTAGTCAACCTCAGATGAACAAGATTATTTAAATATATCCAAAACCCAGAAGCAGTGGATAGTAAAAGTCTACCCTTATTGTATCCATGGGAGTTAAGAAGCAGAGCTGCTCCTGGCAAGATGGATGTAGTCATCATAGACTACATCCACCACCAAGTCATCATAGACATGAGAACCTCAAGAAAAGTAGCTATTTTGGCATTTTGCTGGTACAGCGGATATACGTGAAGGACATAACCCAACAGAAGCAACAGTTACTGCCAGCAATCAGGGATTGTCCATTAGCTGACTTTAAGCTTTTAATCTAGAGGCAACTAGTACGTAAGGAGCAACTACACATCCACATGTGTTTGATACATCCTCTTGTAACTACTGTAAGTGCTTTAATCTAGTCTGGACTACAGTAGCAGATTAAGATCCTGGGGCAACACTATGAAAATAAGAATAAGTTTCATAAAGTTTCTTTTAAAAAAACCCAAAACAAAACAAAAAAAACAACGCATACAAAATTAATACTAGGAGAAAAATCTACCAACCTCTCATGGCATCAATTTTTCAAATTTCACCTAATTTTTCCACACAAAGCTGAAAGGAACTCGTAACAGTTCCTTAATATATTTTAATTCCTTGGAGCAGGAAAACATGGACTCCGTATGTAAAGTATCTGCTTCCTTCTGCCTTTCTAGACATTTTGTAGCAAAACAGTTGGTCAATATCAAACATATGATAAAAAACAGCAAATTGGAGAAGTGCCTGAAAATGTCATTAAATTAGACTTCAGCATTAATTTAGAGTAACGTATGTACAGCAGGTCAGTGGTTTCTAGGACAAAATACAATGACTAAGAGGAAGTCCTTCAGACCCCCTTCAGAGGTGGACGATCACACATTCATACATTGAACTGCTTTATGCAGGAAAACATGCCTTCGAATTCTGGGCACATACCGTTAGACCAGTAGTGTCCAGCTGCAGTCCTAAAGCACCAGAGTCCTGCAGCTTTTAGATGAGTCCCTTCTCCTACACACTTGAATTAAACCAGCCTTCCTAGGATCCAGTCAAGCTCTACAGAGTTCTGCTCATGAACTAACACCGGAGCCAGGAGTGCTGAAACACAGAGACATCTAAAAGTTGCAAGACACTGACCCTTAAGGACATGAGATTGAGACCACTAGTTTAGACTGCCATAAGTTTATATTTTCATTTTTAAAAGTTCTTCTCCTTTAATATGTTTTTCTAGATTGATATGGTAGATGTCTTGCAACTAATGTGCTTATTGAAGACATCGTTTCCGAACAAGCGGAGGTTTTGATACTATTTAGTTAATTTCATTGCAAATCAGAAACTTTGGTAGATACCCATTTGATGTGACAAATGTTTCCAGATATTTTCAGCAACTGAACACAAGTAATATTACCACAGCTTCCTAAATCCACATTAAAGCAGCAGATGAGAAACATCCTAAGAAAATTCCATCAACACTTTTGTCAGAAAGGCACAGACGATCAGAAAATAAAGCCATCTTTTCTAGATATATACATTTAGAAAAGGTGACTTTTTTTTTTTTTTAAGAGGTTACATATCTGCATTCAAACATTAAAACATTGTCCATGTTAAAAGTGGAGGGATTTTGAGGGTTGGGAAGGTAGTGAATCTCAGCTGAATTTTTCTAAAACATTCAAATCTTTTCAGTTATGAGGTAATACTAATGAGGTGACTTGTTGCTTGGATGCTCGTTTTCAAATAATATGTACAACAATATATACAACAAGTGCATATGACAATACTTCAGGAAAAGAGCTGTTTACTGCTGAAAAGCATGGTAATAGTGAGGTAGGGAGCTGGAATTGCTTACAGCAGGACTATATGACTGAGGTAGCTGGCTGTGGTTAAAAACTCCTGAGCCTTGTGGTGCATGAGACTGGGGGGGTTGGAAAAAAGTGAAAGGCCCTGGTGCTTGGGAGGAGAACCCTGATGAAGACGATGGAGAAGAAGTGGGGGAGGAGGAGGGTGGATAACCCATCACTAACCCCATGTGAGGGTTATAAGGTGGCAGGCTGAAAGGCAGAAAGCTAAGCAGCGACCCAAGGTCCACGTTAGTGTTACACGGCAAATCATTAGAGACAGCAGGAGTCCTAGGTAATGCATGCGTGTCCCCACCGACATCCAGCCCGTCACCCAAAATTTGCTTCTGGGGTGAAGCAGAAACGGAGGAATTCATCGTGCTTAGTTGAGGTGAAGGGTTACTCTGAAAGTCCAGCAGGAAGCTCTCCATGTCAGAGCGCGGATATGAGGAAGGTCCGTACTGATACTGTGACATGTTACTATAGGGTTGCTGCTGTGATGCTGCTGGTGGCTGAAGACCATGGCGAAGTGAGTGGGAAGAATGTGTAGTCAGATGATGTCCTACACCCATGCTCGAGGACAAGGACCCTTGGACGAGTCCATGAGGATGCCCCATAGCAGGGATTAGATTTGTCAATGTGTAGGAAGGGCTCATTTCCCTGGTAAAAGCTTCAGAGGTATCCTTAGAGGCAGAACTAATCATAGAAGACTCTGGACTGGGCTCTTCTTTGACTGGACAGGGGTTGGCTGAGGTCTGAGGAGCTACATGAGTGCTGGGAGTAGATGGTGGCATCAAACCAGACTCCTGTGCATGGCTCTTTTTCAAATGGCGGGTCAGGTGGTCTCTGCGGCCAAATCGTTGTGCGCAGCACGGGCAAAGGAAGTCACGGCGACCAGTATGCACCACAGCATGACGGCGTACATCCTTGCGGGTATAAAACCGCCGCCGTCGCATCGTTCACATGAGTACTTCCTCTCTCAATGGCACATTAGGGCTTCCCTCTGTTGAGAGAGGTGTGTCACTATGTTCACCCAGGTTCTCCAACATAGCTGCAGACTCCTTCATGCATTGCTGGCCCGCCGTAGTGCTGTGGAAGGCAACCAGGTGGCGTTTGTAACCCAATTGAGTGTTATATTGTTTTCCACAATCCTGGCATTGGAAAAGCTGCCTACTGGCTGGGAGGTCCTCATAAACATGCCCTTTGAGATTATCCTGGTGAAACATGGTCTAATTACATGGAAATTGGTGGCTCCGCAGCTGCGCAGGACGCTGAACAAGAGCCCAAGCAGATACAAACAAGAGTCATGAGGAGAAATAACCATTAGTCACTAGAATTGTGGTTATTTTCTCAACTCCAGAATGAATACGTTTTGGTAGGAACCATGTTTTTTTTTTTAAAGTTTGTTGTTCTTCTGCAGGAATGCAAAAATGATCTGATTACTATTAATGGGGAAAGTCCAGAATTTTAATTGTGCTAAAAAAGATGCCATAGCAACCCCAAAAGGGCTGCAGTCATGAGATGTTTTCAGAGGATGGCTCAGTTAGGTGTTTTTTGAAAAGGGCAGTTGTGCTGGCCTCCAGTCTATTTTAGGACCGAAAAGATCTGAAAACAGACAGTGCCAGCTGCCAAATCACCTGGGTAGTCCATTGTCACTACAAACCTGAAAAGTGAACACAAAAAGACAAACAACGTCACTAAATGTTAAAATCACCAGTAAATGGTGCAACAAAAGATAAGACAAGTAGAAATGTGAATCACTACAGAATCATGGAACCAGTGGAATCAGTTAACTTAATTTGCAGATGCACATGCAATATATATCTATATGCATTTATATACACATTTAAAAATGCTCAAGCTACGAGCTACTTGTTTTTTGGGGAAGAAGTTTGTGTTTCAAAAAGTGTTTTTGCATGGCTGACCCCTTTATTCTGTTGGTGTGTACAGGAGCACATCGGGTATGGGAGCTGCAGCGGGAACAACGCTACTTTATATCACAAAGCTAATTCTGTAAAATTCATTCCAGTTCTGTCTGTGGACAAGCTCACCAGCTCCTTTTGTGTTTTAATGGCGGCTGGGAAGCATTACCACATAGCGTCTGACAGAGGAGCAGAGGTGGTCCAAAAAAGTTGCACGAAATTGAGTCTGACTTTTTTTTTTTTCCCGAACACCAGCTGGTACTGATGATTGGATATGCTCATCTTGGATAGATGCGCACAACGGCATGGAGAGATTATATGTCAGTCAATGAAATTGTGCAGTACCTGGCTCGGTCCTGCTTTTCCACCAGATACCCTCTAACCAGTATGGTCCCGGTTCGCCTTGGCCAGATTCCTTTTCTTTTACAGGCGTGGCTGTCCTCAGATTTTGGAACCTATTTCTGGGATAGTATTAGCAGGACCAAGCCAGGTAAGGCACCGATTGACAAGTGACCGTATTCATTGATTGGCTCATGATTTAGGTCACTGAAAACTCCACCACAACATTATAGTTTAGCTGTGGTCTGCGGACATGCAAGAGCTGCTTAGTACTGAGGAGTAATTATGTGTTTAATCAGGGGCAGCGCCAGGAACATTCCACTGCGTTAAGTTTTGCAGCGGAATGATCGTGACTTTGCAGCACTAATTCATACCGGAGGGGAAATTACAAGCATTATTCCAGTCAATCCAGATGAACAAGAATATACCACCCAGTCCTACTTCAAAAGACTTCATCCCACAACCTTCCTCTCCCACATCCATCTCGTCTCTTTCGAAACTTCAGGTGACGAACAAGCTATGAAAGATCAAGATGCCAAAGGCTGCAGATTTAGACAGCACCTCAAGAACCTCAGGGTCCTGAGGTGCTGCACAGATCGACGGTCTGACATCATGGGGTTTATGTTCAACTTTAGCCCCACAGTTATGGGGAAAGTACCATAACTGTGGAAGATGTCTTGTGTTCAAAAGTCCAAGCTTCCAGAGGACATCAGCACCCAGAGGCTGGTTGCATCTAATGAAGAACCCTGGCAAAGTTGGTCCTCAACCATCTACGCTTCCTAGTGACGTTGTTTTGTTTTTTTTTGATCCACCGCAGTTTGCCTACAGTCTAGCATTAGGGTGGATGACGCACCGAAGACCTTCTCTGACTAAAGCAGCGTCACTCATCTTCAATGGTGTTATCTGTTGAAGCAACAGCTTATCTACAGCTGAGATGAAGTGGCCAGATAAGCTCATCTGGAAAGCCACTTCTGTGCTTGAATGGTCCCTTGACCCATTGGTGGGAGACAGAAGGACTAAAATACTATTACCAGGGTTTCCCACAGTGTATTATAAGCCACCAGGTTTTACTTGTCCCCCCCCACCAGGCTAAATGTCATTTATTTTAAATAGGGTTTTTTATACACAGCAGTACCAGTGACAGGAAAGACAGATTAAGCTAGGTTTATAGTTGATGCACTGAACTGGGCATGAGGGCATGCGTACCAACTGTGCTGTCCCTGCACCTGCCCGTTTGCTTCACATGCTGGTATTTCTAAGTAACAATGCTTGCTTCTGCACCTCAAAATTTTTGTAACTTTTAATATTTTTAACAAGAAAACACAATGGGCCACTGGTGAGCATCCCTAACGCCTTTACCACTGGGCTTCGCGAGTCTTCAGTGGGAAACTGATGGATAATGTCTCCCACCCAGTGCATGCAGCTGCTGCTGCTGAACTTGAGCGCTCCTTCAGTAACAGACTGCTGCATTCAAAATGCACAGAACAGCGTTTTAGGAGATTGTTCCTCTCAGCAGCTGTTTAGTATTTACATACACATGCTGGCATTTGCACAATCTACTCCTCCAATCCCAGATGAGGCCTCCCTTTTAAATCCACCACTTCCTGAGACAAGATAAGCCTGATTCTTTGTTGAGAGAGCTTGCCACTTTGCCAGGTGTTTGACTGCTTTAAATAGCTTTGTCTTATTGTGGGCAGAACTTCACTTAAGTTAAAATATTAGGATTTATGGAGTCCCTGTAAAATTTGGGCTGATTTCTTCAGAGTATTCTAATTTTTTGAATTCCTGTTTTCGTGGGTTTTATGAGCTGGAAGCCCAAATTATGTAACAATAAACAAACAAATACTTTAAATCGTTTAAACTGTGGGCCCTGAATCTATAACCTATATGAAAGCTTAACTTTTTGAATGGAATTATGGGAATTAAACAATTTATGAATTATATTCAAATTTTTTGGAAAGGGCCTGCTGAGAACTGTTTTATTTCACAAACATTCAGACCTATTTGTGTCAACTTGTGTGGATTGGGTCAAAATCCACAGGAAATATAAACTTTTGGTTATGGTCATTTGGGAAGTTCCTGTGGTCGTTATGATTTTAAGACTAGTAAACAAAGTTGTTTAACAGTAAATGGCTTCACCCAACCAGTAACCATGACTGAAAAGTACGTTTTTTATGTTATTCATGTCCTCTAGAAGAATAGCCAAATAAATAAATAAATAATTCCGCCAGAGTATGCACACTTATGATCACAACTGTGAGTGACGTAGTAACATTAGCAAACCTTTAGTCCCTATAGAGTTTCCAGAAGACAAAGTCAGACTATTCAAAGCTTGTTATTAAACTGATGCGCTGCTACGGCGTAGACTCTCGGCCGAATCTTTGACTGTGAAGCCCAGTCCCAGGCTAAGTTTCACAGCTAGCCTGCTTGCGGAAACTAACTTTGTACAAACGTATTTCTAACTCGTCTGTTTAGACGTAATACGCCAGGTTTCTCTCAAGGTGTTTCCAAAGAACAACTAGCGTGTCTTTGACAAACGGAAGACCTTGGTCCAGAGTAGGAGGATTATTCATAAACAAAAGATGAACGCTTGAAAACTTCTGTCGAAGGTTGTTGTGACTTCAATTATCCAGTTTTCTTGTGGGAAACAGACCAGGCACACAGCTTTGGTTCTTTAGGCAGACGAAAACACAACTGTACTCACCGGATGCATGTCTTTCCAGCTTTCTGCCCAGCTTTCGTTTTGCGCTTCACGACGACATAGTGGGATAAGTTTGAAAGCTGTTTCTTGGAGTTTGGGCCTGGACAGTGGGACACCGCGCTGGAACCCAGGCATTCTGGGAGAGTGACGTAACAACGGGGAGGGCGACTTTCCTGTAGACATTAAACACGAGAAAATATTTAGCTGCTCCTATTTCGTCTTCCTTCTTTATTAAAGGATTAAGTACAACAAGTATACAAAGAACAGTGTGCGATATTATAGTAGTCACAACGTGAGACAGGGGTTATAACAACATCATGTACATTAACTAAATTTGGAAAATACACTCATAATATGTTTTAATCGCCTTACAGTTTTTTTAATTGAGATAGTAACTGAAAGTAGTTGAAAAGATAGAAATTTAAAAGTCACAAAGCAAGGGAATTTTCTATTGAATTTACACTTGTGAATTAAAAAAAAACTTTGCTAAAAATGCAATCAAATTAATTAAAAAAATAATTTATAATTTCATGAATAGTTGTTAAACCAAGAGCAATGCTATCCCAGCATAAAACAAACACCTTATATATACTATCGATTATAAACCAATATGTATTACTGTCGCAATACATATTGGATTCCCTCGCAATAAATTTGCTAATATACCCTGGCCTATTTTGTACACAATCACAGTGATGACAAATGTTGACTTAAAATTGCAAATACCTTAAAGAGACGCAGTGAAAACGTGCTTATAAATCCTTAAGTCTTTGATGAATGTTTGTGTAAGTTTGAGATAGGACTGCGCATGAAAACGGCCCTTTAATGACCAGACTAACTCAAAAAACATTGTCAAAGTTGTCAGATGACTTTATTATCCTGTAAAAAAAATAACTCAAACATAGTTTGAATGTATTCTTTCTTTATTTTCTTCTTATATAAAGTTTCTGTTTATTTCTTAGAAGAGAAAGAGATAGAAAGCCCATGTTTGGATTTTGCACATATGTTTATGGTGCATTTGTATCTTAAAGAAGAATACATAAAACTGCAGATATTTCACTAACCAGACATTAACAGACATGGAAAAACTTTACAAAAACCTTAAATTGCAGTAGAATGACTTTCAGTATTCAAGATGCTGCATGAACTGATCAGTACGTATGCAACGTCCCCCAGGGGGCTCCTTATGGTTGTCCGTAATGTTCTTTATTTGATGAAGAATTGTTTGTCCAGTTATTTCCAGAGGGTCCAGAGAATCCAGACAAGCTGGATTCTCTGGACCCTCTGGAAATCAATGGAAGAGACGATCCGTTGATGTCTCTTCCATTTCCATCGATGGAAGAGACGGTTTGAACTTCCTCCCTCTACCCTCAATTTTGGTCCTTCTTCAGGTCCATAGAACCTCTTTTTTGTAGTTGAGGTATTATTTGAGCTTTTGTGATGTTAATCAGCTACCCCAATTTGCAAAACACTTTGTTGATATTGCAATAATTTTAAGTGTAAAGAAATTGTTTGGACTAGAAATGAGACAAAATATTCTTGGTAAAATTTTGGCCAATACTACTTCATCATACCTTGTTGCAGAAATTAAAAGTTCAAACACACAGTTCCTAACCCCTTTGACTGACTGAAAGTACATTTACTGTCTACAAAGTAGAAGAAATGTGAACTAGCTTACCAAATGGCTTAAAGAGAAGAGCTGATGGTTCATTTAAACATCAGAGGTCTGTTTCTCATGTGGTGTGCCATCTTTGTATGTAGTGGCATAATTGCACACAGTGACTGATGATTCAGATTTTTATTCCATATTCTCTATGTGATTATAATTTGTCACTGTCCTGTGTGGCAGGTCAGCTACTTTGCTTTGTTGCTGAATAATTTATTCCTAAAAAATGGGGAGTCCAGCAAGTCACAATTTTGTGATAGTATCTCGTTATCCCGAGACCATAATTATGACATAATATCTCAATAATCTTTGCTTGTATCATCCAATTATTAGAAATTACCTAATTTCTAATTGCCTACTGTTCATTAATTATCAACATGTTCTAGAATTAATTTGTCCCAATTGTATTTCTGCTTCCTGTCTAATTGTTCCGATGTAATTCACATTTAAATCTGTTACGTTTTAAATTGTAAACAGTATTTTATAGAATAAGCAGACTCCATTGCTCTGTTATAAAGTGCAACAGTATAAACAGCCTATTTCCTGGAGGCGGATAGGCTTTGTTGCATTCCTGCAGAGGATTTGACCTCTGAACTTAGCTTGTCCTGCAACACTACGGCTGCTAACACTGTAACTCTGCCTCGACAGGAAGATGTGTTTGTAGTGTTGGTTTAAACTCGGCAGCAGACACACCAGCAACTACTGCACAATAGCGTTGCCTTGCGTCGAAAAGAGCCTATTCTTCGACTACACTTAGCCGCTGCTGAACAGTTCAGTCGCGATTGCTTTTAGGTTGCTTAGTAGCCACCCAGCAGAGGCGAACGCTAAAGAAATGAAGGACAAGCAAAAGAGAAAGAAGGAGCGGACCTGGGCTGAAGCAGCTCGAATGGTAAGAAATAAGACTTTATTTGCATGTAAACCATGAATGTTTTAGAAAAGAAACGATTTTAATCCAGACACGTTGCTGCCTGTGGACATTCCACTCACGACCACATCCTAGCTTCTGGTGTTTAGTTAGCCAACTATTAGCAGCTAGCAGCTTAATCATATTAATGCGAGAATTAATCTTGCCAACAAATACTTTGTGTTTAGCACGAACGCTACTTCTCTTTTACGATTGTTGTTTGCGTAAAACGTGTCTTGTATAATGTATTAAAATGCGACGTAGTGAAACCCCTAAAGCTTGGTAACAAAATAGCCGCTTCTTATTCAGGTCTTTGTTTGCTAGGCAGCTAGTTAGCTAGCTAGTTAGCCAGTAGCTCGACGCTTTTGAGCATCTGAACAGCCTCAATGCGCAAATATAGCACAAACAGGCACACAACGCGACTCAAATACCAAAGTAATTTGGTATAAACACATATTTATGGGTGTATGTGAAGCAATTTTGTTTTTTGGAAATAACATTTTGAGGGCAAAGCTATTTTACCATTATCAAGGTTAACGTCTTCAAGTGTCTTGAGAATTTACTCTTGCTGTTAATAGAGCACCAGAGCTGGATTCAATGTAACCTTCGTGTAAAGCAACACCCAATTAAAAAAAAGAAAAAAGCAAAGCAGTTTTGAGGAGGTGCATAAAAGGTTGTAATTGAAAATTTTCAGTTGCCAGACACATAAGTACAAACACAGTAGATTTGTGGTCAGGTTAAGGCCTGTATTAGTTTAGCATAGCTGCAAAATTAATATTGCTATTGGTTGGGTTTTATTTAAAGTAACAGACACCACACATGCTCTTGTAGACATTGTTTTCTAAATAGTGACATGTTTTTCAAATACATAGATAAATACAAGTTTTCACTTTATGGTCTTCAAACTATTCTTTGATTACAAATAAGGGTGCAGTTTTCTGGCCGATTGCCAATGACCAATCTTTAAAAAGTCCGACATGTTGATTATGATTTTGGCTGTTGCCAATTTGTTTTGTCTGAAACGTCCTAAATGTAGCAACCAATTTGCTAACAGTGGGGTGACTACTGCTAACTGCAAATGTGCAGACATGACCTGGTGGGTGGGTCTGTCAGTCAAACTTCTTTCATGGGAGAGCAGAAGAGGAGAGTGGTTAATTTTTAGACTTTTGCTCAGGTAGATAAGATCAGAATCACATGCAAGTATTAGCTGATTACTGATCTCCCAAAATAAAGGAAATGGGCACAGTTGCCAGAGGCATAAGTACAAACAGAGTAGATTTGGGGGCCCAACCAGTCACTTCCTGTGACTGGTTGGGCCCCTCTAAATCTTTGTAAATTGACGTAGATCACAGCCAAGTTTCACACAAACTGGACGATTTGGAAGGTGCTCTTGCAGAGCCGGTCCCCTTGCAGTGTCATTTATATAAACCCTCTATGAAGGTTAATTTTATGAGTATATAGCTCCAACGATCGCCTTGACTCTAAATGCCGTACCCCTGTTTTGGCTCACGCACGCACAATGCAAACTTTCAAAAGCGTGACTATAACTCGGCCATTGGCAGGGAAAACGCATGGGTGAGGTTGGTTTTTCAAATAAAGTAAATATTTCATGACATTTAAATTTATGTAAAACTCTGATGATCGCTAGTATAAGTGTGCAAATATAGGGCATACATATGTTCACATTGTTTTAACATAAATGGTAATAAACTTAATTCTGAAAGTTTGGGGCTTTTATTTGTGCTGTGCCTATTAATTACACCTCCTGAGCACAAAGTATAAAATTGGATTGAATAGATCAACCCTTATGCCTCAGGCACATTGCCACCGATACACAATCTAAAATTTTTTTCACAGATATTGATATCATATTGGTACATCTCTAACCCCAAACCAAGCGCAGCCCCTCACCTGGCAACCCAAGTGGAGCTCCTCCCACATCATTACAAGAGATGCAGTGTGTTCTGCCGTGGATTTATGCTGCACAATGGCTGACGAAATAGGAAAATGTTTTGTTTTCAAAAAGAGAGCATTTGTCTATGAATTTTGTCCCACTCAGAGAAAATAGAATTGTGTGGCTTCATTTTATCTTTGCTTGTAATGTTCCTGCGATATTACCATAGAAAGTTGTAGTTTGCGCTGTTCGGTTTAGGAAGGAGTTCTTTGAAACCTACATGGCAGGATTTGCCAAAATACTTGGACTGAAGGAAGTTTCTGTCCCTACTGTCCACAAAAAGTCTCCAAATTATGGTGTTGTAAGCACATAATAATATCTTGTGTTGTGCTTTGTATTGTTGTCCGGCATGTACATTAATTTGTCACTTAGCACAAGATAATGCTGAACGTTAGCTTCCACTAGTCCTGTGTCTCATGTCATATTACCCACAATATCTGCCGATTTTCTGTCGAAATTGTAGTAAACTGAAAGTGATGGTCTACATTGAAAAGATGTCGTGTTTGTTAAAACATGTCAGACACTCTGGCGTTTTTTTTTTGTTTTTGTTTTTTAACATGTTGAGAGAAATGTTTCTCCTCTAACCTTGCAAACGTATATTTTAAATAAAGATGGCAAAAATAGTCTTTGTGCCAAATTCTTGTGCTGATGTCAGCTGCTGGATGTCATGACACACACTGCCCTGAAGCAGAATCCCCAGAGTTTGAATTAATAACATATATGTGTCTCAGATATGCAATGTTTAATCCTTCAGTGGTTGTGGCTTGAAGATTTGTTCAGGGTTCTGCGCTTCTTCTGCTTCAGGGTCAAAGATGGATGTTTGTGCCACTACGTGTCTGCTTCTTGCCTTTTTCACTAGTCTGAAGTGCTAATGTAAACACCGAGTTAGGAGTGCATGACCAACAGTAACTTAGTAATTTCCGGACTATAGAGCGCACCTGATTATAAGCCGCAACCCCCTACATTTTTAAAGGAAACCCATTTTGTACATACATAAGCTGCACCGGTGTATAAGCCGCATGTGCCTACATTGAAACATGAGATATTTACAAAGAAAGACGGTGCACAGAAAGTGTTTTTAAAGTTTTAATAATATGCCGTAGCTTTTCTTTCTGAACAGCAGCAATGTAGCAAAACAACACTAACAGGGCTGGTTTAAATAACATACGGTTAAAAGTCACGGAGAGTCATCCTCTTCCTCTTGTGCACTGAAACCATGGAAGTCTTCTTCCTCAGTGTCTGTTTCCTTCTTTATCGGCCAACTCGATTGCTTTTAACTTGAAAGCTGCATCATATGCATTTCTTCTTGCATTCTCCATGATGAGGGTCTGTTCAAGCTAATTTTATTCATGCAGAAAGCACGATGTTACATTAGTCTTCCTCTACAGATATATTCCAGCTGTCTCACGCTTACCTTTTCTGCTCCAGCGCCACTACTGGCCGTTAGAAAAAATTCATAAATAAGCCGCATCGTTGTATAAGCCGCAGGGGTCGAAGCGTGAGACAAAAGTCGTGTCTTAAAGTCCGGAAATTATGGTACATACATGTGACGTAGCCCTAAACGCACGGTCCTAAATGAGATCTCAATGTCTGAGAATGATTTTGTATATTAAATGTAATGAACGTGGGCGTGCTGTGGTGGTGTAGGGGACAGGGCGAACCACATTTGGAGGCCTTCAGTCCTTGACGCGGCAGTCGCGGGTTCGATTCTGGACCCGGCCAGCGTTTGCCGCATGTCTTCCCCCCTCTCTTTCCCCCTTCCTGTCAGTCTGCTTTCAAATAAGGGACACTAGAGCCCACAAAAGACCCCCTGGTAGGGGAAAAAAAAAAAAAAATGTAATGAATGTGTTTTGTAGGCCACACACCTATGCTAGCTTGTTCAAGGACTCATTATGGTGGACCTTTATCCAGCTGCTGTCAGTATCTTACTAGTGAAGGAATTACAAGTTGTGATGATGAGCACAACCTGTGAATCCATGCTTAAAAAAAAAAATTAATTAAGAACTGAAGTAGCTAAGTGGTTGTTTCCCTCTTGTGTGCTGAAGGAGTCAAATAATAAAGATTGGTGACTGACTGTTTGACAGTACTGCTAGAGAAACTTGAGAAATGATAAAAATGTTTTCTCCAATGTAAATCATTTGTGATGAAGCATTTTGAGAAACCAGTGCAAGGATTTCCCCCAGAGGACTTGCTAAGTGCTGTGTTAGAGGCATTGGGGCAGTCCACTAACAACCCATCATTTTTTCCACGTTAAAAAATGTTAGTCACAAAAATCTTGAGGTGCACGAGCAAGCATCATAAGTTAGAAAATGGGGGTGCACTAATTGTAGTTTTCTGGCCGATCGCTGATAACCGATCTTTTAAAAAGCTTAACCTGCCGATTCCGATTTTTCACCAAGGTAGATGAGAACGGTGGATAAGATCGACTTCACGATAAATTGGCTGACCGATAAATCGGTGCACCCTTATCACAAAACAATAGCGGGTGAAGCAAACGGGCAGGTGCAGCTCAATTGATGCTGCTCTTGCCCAGTTCAATGCATCAACTATAAACCTAGCTTAGTTTGTCTTTTCTGTCACTTTCAGAGGGCAGCGTAAAGTGAGGAGGAAAGCTGGGCTATCCCAATAACAGCTTATTGACTCTTTGTATTTCAAATTATCTGTTTAATTAAGGTGCATTATTAAAAAATCAAATCCTCCTGAACTAATCTGAGATTTAAAATAAACATACAGTGAAACTTATCCCATAAGTTCAAAATAAAACATGCTTTGACCCAAGATGGATTCAAAGTACGTTCACTTGTATCCTTAATGTATAACTTGTCGTGTTCTCTGTTAGCGAGGCGCGCATTTCTGATCATATGGTGAGGTGCTACTCACTCTCGCATGCAGTGGTCGATTATATGACCTTATGTCTTGCTTGAAAGTGGAGATAATACACTGGGGGAAACCCTGTGGTTGTTGTGACACGGCTCCCAAAGAAGAGCTGGCTTTTTTTGGCTCCCAAACGTCTCACTTTATTGTCTGCAGACCCATATTTTAGCTTGACTGGGCTAGATATGTTTTGCGTGATAAATCATTTTGCATTCTGTGTGCCCTATAAAAGAAGCCTTTACTTGCTTAATTTTAAATGTTTGTTCTGTTAGAAAAGCAGGATTTTAAAAAGATTTTTGTATAATATTTTAATCAAACTTTACATTTTTATCACAAAACGAAAGGAAAAAAAATCACTGGAAGCAAGTCTAATGATCAGACCCATAATTCACAATTATTATATAATTAAACTGCAACCAGATGCTGCACTCTTCTCCTCACCACTGTTGTCTGTTCCACTTTCTGTTCTCGCATAACGGTCTGGTCCCATATCCTCACACATGACTGGCCACAAGGCCACCTTGCTAATCAAAACAAAGCTCTGCCCTGAGCCGAGTCACAGAGTGAGAGCTGAGCAGCAACTAGGGGAAAATATATGGAACAGTCTATCTCAAATCCAGTGAAATATTCCCGACCGACCCGTCACTGCTGTGTAATACGTGTGCATCCTGAAGTAGTAACTAGTTCATTTTAAGGTGTTCATCATTATGTCAGTACTTCTCTGGATGGACATGTTGATCTATTTACCATACTGAACAATATAGAGATGGAAGGATTTGTCTGCTCATCAAAACACCTGCTTCTGACCTGTGCTTAAGGTTCGTTTTGTATGTATTTTTGTTTATGTATATGTGAAATCGGGCATCCTCAACGCCAATGCCAGATGTCCTGCGATTTTAGCTGTGTTCTTGCTCCAACCTAGCAGATTCAAATGGCTTAATTAGCCCCTCGGCATGTTATCAAATTCTACTGAAACCTGCCGACTACCCATTTGTTTGAGTCAAATGTGCTAAAACATGGAAGCCTTTAATACATTCAAGTGACTGGCCCATAGGCCTGATTTTGGACAGCCTTGTGTTACATCATAGAGGTCTGATAGAGATGTCCTTCGGAGTCCTCCTCTGGACTGCACACAGTTTAAATTTTTTTAAACTGTGTTCTTCAAAAAATTTATCTTCCAGGTCCTGGAGAACTTCTCTGATGCACCCATGACTCCCAAACAAATCCTCCATGTCATCCAGACCAAGGGGCTGAAGGAAATGAGGTCAGACACAAATGCACAGGATCACAGTTTTGCTGGATGGATTAACTTCAGACTTTACTAAGTGCTTTCAGACTACAATTGTCTAGTCTCCTTTAAGTGAGCAGGTGTCAAATCAAGGCTCTTGATTGTCTTGGAAGGTAAACATTGTGCACTTAGCTTATAGTGGCAAATCAGAATCTGCTTCACTAATTGCAAGTCATTTTTAAGACGTAATTGCCATGGTGGATCTTTAAACCACATATTCTTCTGTGTGAAAGTATGATAAAGTCATCTAATTGAACAATTGAGCGACCTCAAATATCATGCTCAAACATGTCAAAATTTTTCAGATTTATTTGACTTGGGACAGGAATTTTGTCCCAAATTTTTTTTTGTTGAAATTTTTGTGTTGTTAATAACTGACTTTCTTTCTGTCTCCATGAACTTCTTCGATTGCTGCCAACTATAAACAGAAGGTACGTTCATAGTTTTCAAGTAAATGTTGAAATTGGAGCAGTTTTTTTCTTTTATTACCTATAACATTTCCTTTTTGACACCCTGTCTGTGTGCGAAGGGCATTAAACAGTATATATAGAGAAGTGATTCCTTTGTCTAGTCAGGTCTCTGTTCTGGGTTCTCCGTCTGCAGATGAAATAAAGCTGTGTTTTGTTCTCTTTTTAACAAGGTTTGGACTTTGTTAATTTCTCGCGCTCGACAAGTGCAACTTGTTGACCAAGTATGAAAGCCACATTTAGGTGGTATTTTAACAACATAAGAGTTTTGCTTTTTGGTTCATACACCATTATAAAACTCAAGTATTTCTTTATATAAAAGTTTCTCTTCCAGAACACAATCCTGTTTAGTCCAAGACAACATTACTAAGTTAGAAGTGCTAATATTTCAGCTACAAACATCGTTTTTGTGTCAGAATTTCAGAGAAGAAAAAAAAAGAAATAAACTGGGACAGACCAAATGCACATTTGGTAAATACTATAAGGACTAGAGGTTGTATTTATAAAGCTTGTACACAAAACCTGGCCTGAAACTTGCAAATGCCACTTTCCATGCAAAAATTCTGATTTATAAAACGGTAACAAAATGTTATGTCCCACCACTGCTGCTCTTGAATAGCATTCCTATTTATAATAAGTTTATTTAGGACATGTAAACAAGTGTGATTTATATCACTAAATACAGTAACTGTATTTTCACATTTATTTACAGATGCTTTTATTGAACAAACACTGGAGAAAATAGTAAAACTGTCAAAGCTGAAAGTTATCTTGATAAATGATGAATGATGCGATAAATGGCCAGCTCCAATTTAAAGCCGTTGCACAGTTCTCCCTCAAAAAGAGGATTCTTTTGGCACTAAAGCCAAAGGAAAATAAGTTGCATGCTCATCCATAAAGTGTAAATGGCACTATGTAATTTATTACCCAAACCAAACAAGATTTATCAAACAAAATGTGGAATAGTTTCAAATTTGCTTTTTACATTTTAAAAGGACTTGATATATTATGAAAAGATAATGGTGGAAACATAAACGTACTCTACCATCTCTGCAAAGTCTAAAAGTTGATTTGTGTGTGTGTGGCTGCAGTGGCACCGCTCCTCTGGCCTGCCTGGTCACCATGCTACACTCTCAAGTGAGGGGAGACCGGGTCAAGAACAGCATTTTCTTCAAGCTCCCTGGACGAATGAGCTTGTTCACTCTCAAGGTACTTCAGTCTGAAATTGTTTTACCTGCTTAAGTTAAAATAACATGGAATTACAACTATTTTCAAATGAAGTAACTCTAACAACCTAACATGGAAGTAATGCATTGGTTTGCATTGCTGCTGCAGGTAGTTTTAGCTTACAATCTTGGTCACAAATCGCCAGTTTAGCCACTAGCATGTGACCAGTAGCTAAAGCTCTTTTACTTGTCCCAAAAGCCCTTTTAAAGTCAAGTTTTGTATCACTTGTGTTTCTACAGTGCTACCTCACTTTTGTGTCATTTTTCTGCAGAAAAATGCCCTCCAGTGGACAAAACCAACTTCAGAGTCGGAGGTTCCACCAGAGCCAGTGGGAAATGTTGCGCATCCAACTTCAAGCTGCAGTACCTCAGTGGCGGGTTCTGCTGTTGCCCTTGTTGACTCCAGTGAAACCATTGAACAGGAGAGCTGTGACTCCTCAGAAACGATTGTAGCAGCCATCATAGACAATGATGGTAACTCAATAATACACACATCATTAATTCATGTTTTTGTGTTGAGTCTTTAACAGTCTTGAACTTTTTCATACACCTGAAAACATATGCAGTGAATCTATATTTTCCATAGTTGATCTTCAGTTTAATTTACTTAGTTTTGGATACTTTTGAAGTGAGGATATTTTAACTTATCAGAACTGGTTCAATGGAAAGATTTCATAACAGGTAGTCAAATATGTTGATAAAAACTGCCTTTTTTTAGCAATAACTTTGTGTTATCTAATAACATATTAGTGCTCAGTAAATATTACCTATAAATTCAATAAGTAAATACTACCTATTCATTAGTGACGGACCATAGTACCTCAGCCCTTCAGTGGGGATTTACCGGTTTTATGACGTTGTAATTATGTAATTAAAAATGTTGGTGGGTAATTATATGTTACTAGAAGACGTTCCAACAATCCTTAAACACTCAACTATGGTCTTAAAAACGACAAATTAAATTTAAGATTTTATGAAGATGGCAAGTTTACGTCTTAAAAGTGCATAGAACAGAACACCTTTCCTTTATACATCCAGATTTGCTGGAAATAGAGCGCAGCTGCTGGTCCACCCCGTCGCCTCCATAAATACATATAGAATGTAAATTAGTATAAATACCCGGAAGTCTGCCGCCACATGAAACAATAACCATGGCAACGTCCTTGTTTGTAGCAGTATAAGTATTTATAATAGTAATTATATATATTATTTAAAAGGTTCTTTCAGGGAACATAAGGTAGCCTCACAAAAATAAAAATAATACATTTTTACAAAAGAAAAAAAATCCAAATAATAATAATAAGTAAATAAAGAGATGGTGCAAATGCCTGTTTGAACAGCAGAGCGTCCAGCTGGGTTTTAAAGACAGACAGTCATTTGTGTGGGGAATGTGGATGTTTATTATAAGTAGTGGAATCAACTTATGCACTTTTGTGCATCAGTTGTAAATTTACAGAAAAGAGATGCTTTCGGTCCGTAAAGGTGCAAAGCTGGCTGTTCCACTGAAGGATGACTGCAGCTGGACCGGTACCGCACGGCTCCTTCTATAAGTTTCATCTGGATTAATCTAAACACTAATAAACCATCAACATTTCCCAGCAGATCAATATGATCAATCGCTCCCTCTGAATCCTTCCAGTGGCTGATGTTCTCCATCAGAGCCAAAGCGTTCCACAGTTAGCAGCTCACCTTTATGCTGCTACTTATATATGTGTGATTGTCTCCACACCTCCATCAACCTTAAACATAAACCTGTTTGGAGTTAATCTGCTGATCCAACCATGTTTTATTGTCTTTTTAGTGAGAATGAAATTACCCCAGAGATGCATTTCGCACAGACCAATAATATATTTTTTGCATTCTAGTGAGGTTTTTGCATCCTTTTACTTTAGCTTTCTTTATTTTTTGTGTGTTTTAGCTTATTTTCCGAGGACAAATGTGGTTCAGTTTTGTTGTTTAGTTTAAACAATAAGATATTAAAATCATTAAAAAAAAAAACCTAAAACATCGAGTTCGATACTTCTTGGTCTAGATAACACTGAATGTACCGCATTTTCCGCACTATAAGCATTCCATTATAAGGCGCACCTTTAATGAATGGCCTTTTTTAAAACATTTTTCATATAAGGCGCATAGAAGAGACGCTACAGTAGAGGCTGGGGTTGCGTTATACATCCATTAAATGGAGCTGCGTTAAAGGGAATGTCAACATCAGTCAGATAGGTCAGTCAAACTTTATTACCGTAATGGATCACAAACCAGCGTTCTGACAACTCTCTGCTGCTTTATTCCCGTGTTCTACTGCACGATTGATCGCCTTGAGTTTAAACTGCGTCGTAAGCGTGTCTCTTAAAAGGAGCCATTTTGGGGTCTTTACACAAACGCACCAATGTAAATGAAACGGCACGCTTCGCGCAGTCATATATCCCAGCATGCACCGCGCGCTCCTTCTTCTACGGGGGAAAATGAAGTCGGCGGCTGCTTACTGTAGTTGGGAGACCTGTTGGTCCACATATAAGGCACGCCGGATTATAAGGCGCACTGTCGGCTTTTGAGAAAATTGAAGGTTTTTAGGTGCGCCTTATAGTGTGGGAAATACGGTAGTCAGATTTTAGTGTATTTATTTGAGTTTTGCCGCTTTGTAGTTTGATGTTGTCCACAGAAAAAGTTTGCGTGGCTGCCGCACGAAAAAGTGCTGGCATGAAAATATTTACGCAGACTTTGACGCAAAGTAAATTTTTATGCATGCCGACTTGTGCGTAAAATATGGCGCCGCACATTTTTTGTGCACACACACGCTTTAAGCATGAGGCCCCAAGACATTTTGCAACTGGCCTTAGTAACATCTTTTTTTTTTGTGAAATATAACCATGTCTTGGATATTTTCTAAAGCAAAATACAGAGCATGTGCAATACGTCATCACGCAAACGTGTCACATGTAATGGAACCGATGAGTAGGATTGTTAAGCAAGCAGCTTAACTATTCCCAGGAACTGAACTGGGTTCTCTAAAAGAACCGTTTCTTGATTCCCATCCCTAAATCTACCCTTTCTCATATCTATTGAGGAAAAAATTGTTTTGCAATATGTATTGCCTTTGTTTTGTTACCTAGCTCTAATCATAACATACTGTCTGTTAAGAATAAAGTAACACTTTTTTATATTACAGCCAACATTGACAGTCTTTCCAAATCCCACAAACTCACAAGTATGAATATTGCAATGGTTGCAGTCAACACTGTCCAAATAATATCACTTGTGAGTCAAACTTGGGGAAGTGGAACAGACCCACCTACTGGTATGTTTGTTCCTTTTAAACTGCTAACTTCACCAGAATTTCCACAGGTTTGGTGCTGTCACTTGGTTGTTTAGAAACTATTATAGATATTGTGTCAAATAATACTTGCTTAATTTAATATTATTTTTCCTGGGTTATAGCATCAGTGGATGAGAATTCATCCAGTGCCTCCTGCTCCACAGAGCTGCAGACTCCCACCACCCACCCTCAGACACGTCTCAGCAGGGCAACAGGACAGCAGGGACGCACGGATCCTCAGCAAAGCCAACACGCTCAGACTAGACTGAGCCGTTCAAGACAGGTGAGCACTCTGCACAAAGACATCAAATGTCATTCAGTTTCAGACTACACTGGCCTGAAGGCTACTTATGTTTTTTTGTTTGACTTCTCACCCAGTAAAATGTCTGTGACCTGTTATGCTCGGTTATAGTAACATGACATTTTGTTGGAATGGGTTCCATGCATCTCAGATATATTCTGGCTGTTTGTGAACCCATTTCTTTATTTTGGTGTTGCTGTATGTATCTTCAAGGTAGGATGTTGCACCTACGTATTGCTCCATAGCACAACAGCCCTTATTCTCAGTGGCACCATAACATTTGCTGTAATATTTGGAATGAACTTTGCAATTTAACATTTTCTTAGTTGAAGGAACTTATAGCATTACTAGCTTAGTGGGGTTGAGGTTTAAGTTGTCCTTTTACTTTCACATCCAAAGCATAGTTTTTGCAGCTTGGAGCTGAAAAATCTGAAACATGTTTTTGGTTAAAATGCTCACTTGCCTAATGTGTGTGCACAAAGGATAGAAGTTCTGACATCTTCTGTTTTCCCTGCTTTCTACAGTCAGGAAGACAAAGGAAGAAGGCTGTCATGATGCCCCGTGTTGTCCTCACGCCACTTAAAGTCAACGGAGAACATGTGTCTACAGGTAAAGATGTGAAAAGCGTAAACTGTGTAATGAAATTCTGTTTCGGCTTGCTAAATTAAACATTACTTGAAAACTGTATTTTTAAATATAGAGAATGTATTACAGATTGCCCGAGTCAGAAGATGGGGCCGAATAGGACATATTTCTCAAATTATCATTATTTTTCAGAAAATATTGTCACGGTTGTGGTCAATGACTTTGCTCTTCTGTAACTAATGCTGTGTTTCATTTATTATTTTTTTTTTTTTTACTGAAAATATTTTAGCAATAGAAAAAAATTGCAACAAAGCAGAATTGAACTCACCCATTCCATTTAAAAATCTGATGAATATTTAAAAAAACCCACCATGAAATATAAAAATGATCCACCCATTTCTATCAATTGCAATCTTATAGTGTATTGCTGATTAAATACTTTAAAATTAAATAAAAACAACAGTAGTTGTTGACATTTGTGCTGCAGGCTGCAGTCCTACTATTCATGACATAAAGCCGTTCAAAAGAATCGAGTGGCAGACCAAGAAGGACTGAGGGTTTTCATTGGATTAACCCAATGTCCTTCGAGAAAATCAACCAATGGGCCGCTGCAGTCGGTGAAAATTATTTTTGTTACACCTTTTTGGTTAAAGTGTGCATCAACCCACTCGGTATTGTCCAGTACACCAGATGGGAAGTCGAGCCTTGGACAGGAATACAAACTTAACACAATTATTATTATTATTTTTTTTTGTTTAAGTTGCAAACCGCCCAAGATGGCTGGTGTTGTTCAAAATCACACACCACTTCACACATTTACCCACATTTGACCAGTGGCACCCAGAGTGGAAATTTGCGAAAAGATTCATACCATTCATACCGCATAACAAAATGTGAAAAAAGTGATGTGCTGTGAATACTTCCTGTGTGGACTGTACAGAGAATTTGTGCTGATTCTATTTAACTGGACCAGTTTGTCTTGTAAAGTGTAAGGATGTCATTTGTTTGCATTTGGATTCTGTTGAATGTATTCCAAGTTGAGCTCATTCCTTTTTCTTCTTCTATTTTTAATTTTTTGTCTCAGGGCCCATGAAAAAGAGTCGCGGAGGTGTAGACATAGACTTTGAAACGCCTGGGTCCATCCTGGTCAACACCAACATTAGAGCACTCATCAATGTTCGGACCTTTTCAGCTTTTCCCTCGCATTCACAGCAGCAGCTACTGCAGCTGTTGCCTGAGGTGGATCGACAAGTAGGTTACTGTGTTTTTGTTCATTTAGTGTAGAGTTTCCTCTGACAAAATACAAGATCTCTCTCTGTCCTTTTTCTGTGATTTAGTAAAAAGGTGAAAATTACAGCAAGGTATGAGAGACTACTGCACACCCAGCAGTGGGTATCTCCCAGTCACAGGAGGCTTTATACTGGTCTCATTGATAGGCCATAACTGGGTTAGGGTTAGCGCCACTGGTAAATGAGGAGACTACTTACTTGCATTGGCATTGGAGAAGCTACTCATATGCCTAGGATGGTCACTCATTGGATCACCTGCTCCCTCTGCTGCATGAATTCTACATGTGTTAAGACCTGGCTCAGTGAGCTCAGTGAGCCATCAGAAAAGACAGGGAGACATGGACTTCAAAAATAACTAAACTATTGAGGGGAAAAAAAAACAAACAAAGCAAATGGGTTGTCACGCAGCATAACTGTACAGGGTTTCCCCAGTGTATCATAAACTTGGTGGCCTACCAGGCTTTACCTGCCCCGTGTTGTTACGTTGAGGGACCTTGACTTTCACGTTCGCCTCGTACTCAGCATCACATTGGTTTTATTTTATTATTATTTTCATTATTTTCCTGGTTACATTTTGCATCAGACCATATCAAATGTTTTGTCCACTTAGTCAGCCGGAGATCAAAAACTCTTGACCCGTAAAGCTCAGGCAACCGAAATGGTTTCTGTGGTCCTTATTAAAAACTCAACAGACACAAAACGGAAGAGCTGCTAAAGCCACATGAATTAAATTTCCAGTTTGTCCCTCTGTATCCAACAGAAAGTGCAGCGGATGTAGCTTGTCATACAGGGCCGGGGCCTTGAGCAGAATTTGATTTAGGGGCCCCTCTTCCTGCTAAGAACGTCAGCACCACTAACAGTATTTCAACATGGATTAAGTAAATTCTGGGAGAAGGGAGTAGTTTAATTGGCCAATCTAGAGCTCAAACTCAAAAATTAAACGGACAGCATCAGATTATAGCTATGGTAACAAAACAATCTGTGAAGATTGTTCTTCACAGATTCTTCTTTAAATTTAAGATTTTAAGGAGCTGGCAAATTTAGTTTGTAAAAGTTCAAAGATAAAACTATTTAAAATCTTCTAATTTATCTATGCTGAAACCATAAAATCATATTTGGCAGTATTGATAATCTCAATAAACAAATGTTGCATTTGTACATCTGTGGTCTGTGTTAAAATATTAATATTTATGAGGATATGTACTGTTTACCTTCAACTTGCACACTGTCACAGCACAATTATTTTAGACCTTATACCAATGCACTATACACTTGTTTATTAGGCAAGAAAGATTTTATATGAAAAACTTGATGATTTTCAATTATTTTATTAAATAAATTGACATGTAGCAAATACATTCTTAATATTCCATTTTACACTTATTTCATTTTAAGCATTTCTGTAAGTGTCTTACTATCTTGGTCAGACAAAAAAGTGAACATTGATTGACTTTTTTTTTTTTTTTTTTTTTTTTTTTCCTGCTTTTAGATTGGGCCTGACGGTATGACCCGCCTAAGTACTTCAGCTCTTAACAATGAGTTCTTCACCCATGCCTCTCAGAGTTGGAAAGAAAGGCTTGCTGAAGGTAACTTAATTACTTACAAACAATTCAGGCTCCGCTAGTGAGATTTTATGACAACCGAATTTACCGTTGATGTTAAAGGCAGACACAAATTTTAAAAAGATGTATATCAATTCCAGGTTTACGCCTTGTAAAGCTTCAATTGAGTCACTAGGAAGCGACATTGAGGTCAATCGAAGTTTGAAAAGTAGGAAATGTTCATTATGGTGGCTCCGACTGACTTGTTTTTGTCAATAATGACATACTGTTTTGAGGCTTGTAGCATACAGTACGTTATTAATACAGTACGTGTACAATATTGCATTAATTTTCCTACTGGAAATTAAGAATTTTTTTAAAGTGCACAAAAGAAAGAGAGCACTAAGGAGCCAAATATCTAGTTAAAATGTCTAGTGGTTCACTTGCTAATTTTAGGATGACAATTCGATTCAGAAGCATTAGATGACATTTGTTAATTGGAACTATATAAATAAACTGAATTGAATTTTTCTTTTTGTTTAAAATGCTTGAAACGCTTTCATTCTTTCAAAGTAATTTTTGATTTAACAATAAAAGGCAGGTAGGCCAAGACTTTGCAAGAAATATGCCCAATTTACATTAAACACCTTTAAATGTGTTTGATTTTTAAAAAAAATTTTTTAGGTGAATTCACCCATGAAATGCAAGTCCGATTCCGACAGGAAAAGGAGAAAGAGAAAAAAGTAGAGGCTTGGAAAGAGAAATTTTTTGAAGAATACCATGGGCAAAAGTAAGATCATATTCATTTTATTGAAATACGGATTTGTGTTTTGCATAAGTTTACAATTTAATTTGTGTTTATGTTTTGCATGTTTTTATCATCACTGACATTTTGTCATATATTGGTCATATAATTCCACAATTTGCTAAAACTCACCGTGTCCACCTCTAGGTCTGGCTTAACACGAGATGAGTCTCTAAAACTCATGAGTGAAGCTAGTGAAGTTGCAGGAACTGTGCTGGAAAGTGATGCTGACGTCGTCTCAGCCGGTGTCCCGAAAAGACGCAGTGTGGGTCGGCGAAGGAGAGACGGCAGGATGAGGAGACGCACACGGGCTGACTTGCGTCGTAGGGCCCGCCGTACCCTTTGCAAGACGGGTCCAGCTCTGCAATCAAAAGACACTAGTGATGACACTACTGCTGTTTTGGACATAGCAGCAGTGTCCATCGACTCTCCTACATCCAACAACACAGTTGTTCAAGGAGAGGTAGTTCTCCATGTGGACTGTGGTGTGGAGCTCCCTCTTGAGAGTACTGTGACAGAGCCTAAGGCCTCTCCCGCTCCAGAGCCAATGACATTGGCAGTTCCTACTCCTCTTCCAAGTCCTAGTCCCAGCACAGCATCCACCAGTGCAAACGAAGAGACTGAAATTACTCCCTCTTTGCTCCCTAAGGAAGCTGCACCTGTTCTAGCTTCCACCACCTCACCATCTTCCTCATCCAGTTCTTCCTCTTCACCTGCCTCCTCACCTGCCTCATCACCCTCTTCTTCTGAACAACAGGGAGCTTTTACCACAGGTCTGGATTCGTCATCCTCTTCAGGATCTTCCAGTGCCACCGTTCCTGCTGATCCCTTGGATGATACAGCCTCTGTGGTCACCTCTATCACAGGAGGGACCGTCACTAGCAGCCGTGAGAGCAGTCCGTCGGCTAGTCCAGCTACCACCCCCATGCTCATTACTCAGCTCAAGGAACAGAAGAGAAGGCAAGATGAGGTTGACGCTTTCTGCAGCTTTCCCGAAAAAAGGGCACGTCTTAATGACCGTCGGTCCTTTCGTACCACAATTGACAGTGTCTGTTCAGAGAAGCCGCTGCCGACAACCGAAGAACCCAAGGTGCCACCTATCCGGGTAAGACTTGGTTGCAAAGCTAAGAAATATTTTATGTACAAAAGTACAAAATCCTTAAAATTATCTGGAGAAATACTGATTTGCTGTTTTGTCTGTTGTACTAGATTCAACTTTCCAGAATCAAACCTCCCTGGGTCAAAGGGCACCCCACCTACCAGATCTGCCCCAGGATCGTGCCCCAGACCGAATGCTCGCGGAGGTCGGGTACGGGCGGCGCGCGGACCCTTGCAGACATCAAGGCCCGCGCTCAGCAAGCCCGTGCCCAACGCGAGGCTGCTGTTGCGGCCTCTAGCGAGGGGCCAGGGGCGACCAGTGTCCGGCTGTGGTCTTCTACTGGGTTATCGGATAGCAGCAGCCAACGAAGAACAAGAGAGCACCCAGGACCAATCGAGCCCGGAGGAGGAGGAGGAGGAGGAGGAGGAGGAGGAGATGGTGAGATTGAAGAGCAGGAATTTTCTTCAGAACCTAATTCGTCTGGAACACAACTACAGCTTCTCGATGTAGAAGCTACATCCCACTCATCTCCTTCATTGTCAAATACATCAGCTTCCATGTCACCACAAGTTGCAAGTCCTCATCAACACAGACCAGGCATGGCAGCAAAGGTTCAAGTGGATATAGGGGAAACGTCAGCCAAACCCCTGAGATCCTGTAATGAGTTAACAGAAGGGGATTTTACAGTTCCCCCAGAGCCTGACTCCAAGTCGGTGTCATCAGCCACCAAGTCAGACAGAAACAGCCCAATACCTGAGTCTACTGCTCCCTTTTCAGAAGTGGCAGATCCAGGTTGTGTAAAACTTACCTTAACCCAAACTTCAATCCCGGATTCCTTTCCCAGGTTTGGGGCTCATGGCGTGGACGTTATTCAAACACTGGGGACCAAAGGACAAGAAAAGGGAAAGGAGGTTGGACTGGGTGGCGTTATCCATCACAGTTCACATCATTTAGACCCACGGGAAGAATTTTCTCATTTAGCCACATGGCCAAAAACGGTATCTTCTCCAAAACATGCAGAGATGGTTGACGTTTTCAGACAGAAGGATGACGAAGAGGGCGTGCACAGCGATTCAACAGAAACTGCTTCAGACTGTGAAAATGAGACTCAGGAGGATGAGCAGCAGCAGCAGCAGTATTCTGACCCCAACTGGAGCTCGCAGCTGAGCAACCAACGAAATGGCCAGTTGGTAATCTGTAGCCTTTCTTCTCAAAAGCAGCAGCCAGTGATTCAGGGCTACTTGTCTAGCCACAAAGGTCAGACGGTCATCCAGCCCTGCTTCCCCAAAGGTCTGCCTCAACTGCATGACAATCAGCCTCATTCCCAAGACCACCACTCTTTTAGTACTTGTTCACAAGGAAAAAAAGAAAGCATTGCTTTAAAAGTGGAAATTGGAGAAGACTGTCAGAGCTCTAAGGAAACCTATACTGAAGGGGAATGTTGTGGATCTTTAAAGTCTCCTGTCACTCAGCCAAATGGCTTAGTGGCCTCCAAAAAACTGACAAGCTCGGCCAGGCCTGTGTCCTCCGTAGAAGCCAACAACCCTTTGGTCACACAGTTACTACAAGGCAGTCTGCCTCTTGAAAAGGTTTTACCATCACATTCTGCAAATAGGCTTGCTTTTAGCATATTACCTGGTCAACCAACAAGACCACCAGAACCAAGGAATCTTGAAGCTGGCCATAGGTCTGAGTTTTCTGTCCAGTGTCCTACTTCAGATTTAACTCATAACCTTCCGAAGTCACCCACAGACAGTCCGGTCTCATGTTTCACAGGTGCCCAAGATGCACCTCAGCTCCAGCCCCAACTAGTTGTTGGGGCTGTCCCTGTCATTACCTCTCTGCCCATTTCTTCAGCTTCTTTGTCATCCAAAGGCAAGTCAGAAGGTGTCTCTCTGGCTGCTCTAGAATCTAGAGTTATTAAAGAGTATTGTGGTCATCAACGTTCACAGAGGAACACTCCAGACAGAGTTCAACAATCTGATCAAATCATGTCCAACAACCCCTCTACTCCTGCTGAAACCTACCATGCTGAAGCAATGGCCAGTACTAAGTTTAACATTCAGCTTTCACAGTCTCAGCATCCCCACTCTCATCAGAGAAAGCCGTCTCCTGCACCTGGTGTGAAAAACGAAATTGGTCCACGGCCTTCCTGCCAGGCCATTGCCAAGTCTGTATCTACCGTACCTGGTGTGACTAAAAAGGAGCCAGGGAACTCCACTGATGGATATTTAACCGGAGGAGCAATGGAGGGACTTCTCAACATGGAGATGACATTGACAAGGATATCAAAGAAAGAGCACAGCAAAACTCCCTGTTCATCCAGTTCCCCTCCCCTCTTTCTCCTTTACCCTCGTCTTCATCATCCTCCCTTCCCTTCCAAATATATGGAAAGTTGCCTAAACAAGGTGGAAGTGGTGGAGTAGTAAGTTACACAGCTAATGTGTCAATGATGGATAACGGTGGTTTCTCCCGCGGTATGGCTGATGGCGTACTCCAGCTGCATCCCCGCTTGGCCTCCAGCCACGCCACACTCAGTATTCAAGCTTTTACAGACACTACAGCTGAAGAAGTAGCACTTAAGTGCTCATGTCGCCTCAAAGCCATGATCATGTGCCAAGGCTGTGGTGCTTTTTGCCATGATGATTGCATTGGACCTTCCAAACTCTGTGTTTCGTGCTTGGTGGTCAGATAATGTGTTCTAGTCTCTGTGCACTGTAGAATTGCAGTCTGTAAAATACCAGCAGCATTATTGGGCAGCTTTGGAGTGTACTGAAGCCTAATGAGGCTAGAGAACACAGGGCAATCCAGACTGCCAAAACGTGTCTTGTAAAAAAAAAAGTTTCTTTTCTTGTTGCAGATTTTGTGAGGTTTTTTTGTTTTGTTTTTGTTTTTTTTCTTCTAGGTGTCTTGATTTATATATTATTGTTGTGAATCTGGGGCATGCCTAACTGTAAATCTTGCCATTTACCTCATTGTCTTGCTCCATTTTACATCATTTGGAGGTCACTGTTTTTTTTTTTTATGTCTTATTTGCTCCGCAAATAGGAACTGACTGTATGTCCAAAGAAATATTTTTTTATTCATTAAAACAAGTAAATAAAATGTCACCTTATTTGACTCATGCTGTAATTATCTCCAACTAGGCTCAGATTTAAATACATTTGACATATGAAGGAATTATTGTTATTGGAAAGTGTTATGTTTTCCAGCCACATTGTATCATTTTATAGCGCTAAAGTGATTGTTACTTTCTGTGTACAGTATATCAAATATGACTTCAAAGAAATTTGACGTTGTAATTGAACACCTTTAAATTGGGCCTCCGTCTCTTTAAGAAAGTCCTGCTCTTTCCAGCGCTTTGGCTCCAGAAAGTTACCACAACCGCCGAGGTGGCGCTCGGTTTCACCAAGCGTTTTGCACACCTTTATGGTTGCCACAGGAGATTAAGGGATTTCTCAAACATGCATGGAAGAATCAAAGCATCAAAAACGTGTGTTTTCTATAACATGGAATAAAAAAGCAATCTCATCAGTTTGATCTCTCTGGATTCAATCCAGCGCAATGAAAACGTGCAGAAGTAAAGCCGTTAAAATACTTAATGAGCTGATTTGAGAAGTAGCCCAGTGAAGCTCAAAAAAAGTCTTTTACATTTTACTATCCCTTTAAAAAAAATCTGAATAGCCCTGAAGATATTCCATTTGCTATCAATAATATTTCTAAGATGTATAAAAAATTTTTTACTGGTGGCTCACGGATTTCGTATGGTTTTTGAGAAAAGGTACAGATTACATCCAGGGAGAAATTTTCAGAAATCCAGTCATCTAGAACAAACTGAAAATTATTGATTTCAAACTTTAAGGACACATTTAAGTCGTGAATTTTGTAGGTCAGATCTTTTATATATATATATATATAATTTTTTTTTTTTTTCTTAAATTATAATGTCATTAATGAGGATTTAACTTTTGATTTGGACTGAAACTTGGCAAACTCTTCAGATGAGTCAATGCTCACACAGTTGATTTTAGAAGAATTTTACATTAGAAGGGATGAAATATCGGCCTGGAGTTTATCTGAACGTTTGGATCACAAATAGAAATCTTAAATGCAAGTTTATTTACCTCAAAACTTTGGTGTGTATCTATTAATATGTGCATGTTGTAATGATTAAGAAAGGTAACAAATTGAAACTTGATCTGAATGGGAATGCAAAGATGTAAATATTTTCGTTTTCTGACCCAGACGGAATAAATCAGAAAACGGAAATATTCTGCCCTATGACCTGTGGAGTTTATCCAAAATGCAGTGACAAGAAGATGCAATAAAACATTAAACATTTAGTAAGATTTGATCAGAATGCGCTTCTGTCATTGTATAGAAGCGCAACAAGATTTCATTTCAGTACAGCCTGTCCCCTGATTGAATTGTTTACCCAGTTAGGAGTACAACTCTCTGACTACGAAGGTTTACATCGGGTCCAGACTGTGACCCAATGTTCTGGAACAAACACTCACACACTCTGAAAAGGAAAACAAGTTATGAAGAAATATTACGCCTGAATTCAAATGTGATAAACTACGAAAAGAGAGGAAGAGAACAAAAGACACTGACTGCGATTGAACAGCTGGAACAAACCGAACGAGTCGTTTCACTCGCTGGGAGTTGAGTTTAATTCCCTGGTTTGGATCTTGGCTGCATTGTGTTTCTGCAAAATCTTCCTCCATCCTTCAGCTAGACAGTTTTCCCAAATTGCTCACAGACAGACTGTGAAGTCGGAACTTAGTAACCTCACTAAATTCCAAAGAGTTGTACCTTTGGCGCTATGAAAATATTCATTTCCAAGACGAAGCCGCAAACGGCGGGATCATCTGCGTGACCTGAGCAGCTGCGGTGACAGGACGCTGAGGAGGACCATGCACCCCCCAGTTGGAAGTAACTACATTTACTTGAGTGGCTTTTCAAAAAAGTACTTTTAGGACTATTTTACTACACTGTACTTTTTGCTCATACTGAGTAATTATTATTATTATTATTTTCCCCACCAGGGTGTCTTTTTGTGGGCTCTAGTGTCCCTTATATGACAGGAAAGAGGGAAGGAGAGGGGGGAAGACATACGGGACTAGGAATCGAACCCGCGACGGCCGCGTCGAGGACTGAAGGCCTCCATATGTGGGTCGCGCTATCCCGTACGCCACCACAGCACGCCCATACTTGAATAATTTTATTATAAAGTCTCGCTACTCTTGTGTAAGATTTCTGGATTATCTACCCACTGAAGGAAAAACAAACATGTTTTAACCAAAAATTCACCAGACACAGAAACACACCTGCAGTTTCTGTTAACGTTTCATACATTTTATATTGAAAGAAACTGAGTTTGAAAACTGTTTCCTTTGCCCGATTTTGTTTTTGTTTTACTCATACGAATTGTTGTTTTGCTCCTTAAAATAACAAAATTTTTGCTTGACTTCGAATTTTTGGTCCGTCCGATGTAGTTTTTAAATATAAAATGATAATTTGATCAATTACTCGGCACTGGAGTTGACATGTTACCAAATACTTTTTTACTCTGACTTGAGTTAATTCTTGGATGACTACTAATTATTTTTACTAGAGTAAAAATATGTTGAATAATTCTACCCGTATTTAAGTAAAACATTTTTGAGGGATCCGATATATTATTTCAGTAAAGTTTTTACTGGTTTAGTTTTTAGACCACAAGTAGCAGTGTAGCTATATATTGTATATCTGTCATTTATCATGTGAGATGAGTGACTAATTGGAGCGGAACGGTGGAGCAATGCGCCAGTTGCTGTCTGACGGACATCTGCACTGATTTCCCTTCCTCAGCAGAGTCAGCTGGCCACTCCTCTATTTAAACCACAATAAATAGATCAATACAACTTGATCGCGCATGCACGCACACACGCACATGCCCACACGCACACACGCACGCACGCACACACACACACACACACACGCACGCACACACACACACACACACACACACACACACACACACACACACACACACACACACACACACACACACACACTCATACCTAAGGAAAGGTTTTTGTTTTTGGACTGTGAGAGGAAGCTGGAGAGAACCCACCTGTGTAAAGGGTGAACATGCAAACTCCGCGCAGAAAAGCCCCAGTCTGGGTTTCAAACCCAGGATCTTCTTGCTGCAAGGCAACAGTGTCCCACTCTGCTTCCCCTAGGAACTTCCCCAGATATTCACTTTCGTGTACATCCACCCAAGAGCCAACAAAGAGCAATGTACACTGGTCAATGCAGCCTCCGTGTCTCGATGCCCCTGTGTTTGTTCTCGTTAATTTGAACTCCTATTTATTAAAAGGAAAACTCTTATCAATGTCACTGTCAATGCCATATCAGGGATAACACGATCTTGAACCAGCATTGAGGTTCTTAACTCTCTGATTCGTAAGTGACTGGACCACACTCTTCCGTATACGTGCGTCTTTAAATCACACATGGATGATCCGATTGGCACCAAACTCGAAATGTAAGACCTATGGTAACCTTTAAAGAGCTCAAATGTTTTGAAATGTAATTTGACTCCACTGCGCCCCCTAGGTTAATCCATCAGCTATATCTCCGCCGTAAATGGACCGATCTGCACCACATTTTTTGTGAGTCGTCTAGATAGATCTAGCTCTAGATCTAGATAGATCTATATCTATCTAGATTTAGATATCTCTATATCTATCTATAGGTAGAAATAATGAATATTTCATCTGGAAAATATCATAATTTAAGCTTAACGCTCAAAGCACCAGGGTTTTTTTTTTTTTTTTTTTTTTTAGACAAATTATTCAGATGTATAACATTCAGATTTTATTTAAAACCACAGATTTTATTGTATGGTTTTAAAGGCTCCACGTTGAAGATGGTAGAAGAAATAAAGGCATCCTTTCTTTTTTACTACCATCTGCTCTGCAATGTCGCCCGTCTGCTCTCGGCTCTCGCACACAGAGCTGTCGGCTGGTGGCAGCACCTCGCTCCGGTTTCAGACTCTTCCTATTAAGGTAAACGTGAGAGAGCTGAATATCGCTGTGGACTTGAACAGCCCAGCTCGCGGGCGATCCCCACACAACCTGACGGAGCTTCAACAGTTTATCAAGGAAGAAAAAAATAGTAAAACTGTTGTGTCTGGATGGGCAAGCTTATGCTTCAATCACAGCGCAGACTTAAATACTGACTTCAACGGGTGACTTATTCATGCAGTCACTTATTTTATGTTACATGTTTATATGATATTGCCATTCTTTTGCAGAAGTAGTTTTTTTTTATACTTTGAAACTAAAAAGAAGTGGGGGATTTGAAAAAAAAAAAAAGTCAAATTATTTTGATTTGATTGTAAAAGCGAAGTAAAACATTCAAGGGGATGACATTGTTTTTCATAGGCACAGTGTTTTAATGTTTTATACAGTAAACATTGTCTTTGTACCATGGAGCTTTTCTGGTGTGTTGCTTAAACAAGAGCAGTGGTGTCAGAATACCTGAAGAGTACAACAGATTTATGGTAGCTTTACTTTTATTTCAAGATGAAGGTAAAGGCTAATCAATTTACAACCATCATTAGCACATAGACAATAAAAAATAAATATTCACCATCACTTTTTTTTTTATATATAACCAAATAAATACCAAATATGCACAACTCCGCCTCCTTTTCTTTACTGTATAGCAGTGTATTCAAAATAGTTTGGGGAAATAAAAGGCAAAAGTACAGAAGCACAAAAATCTTTACAAAATTATTTAAAAACCTGTAGATACAAAATTTTTGCACATAAAAAGATCCCAGTACATAAATAAACAATAAATATAGAAAATAATTCATAGTTGATATCTTAAAATATTTCCTCTTTGTTCAGCCAGGAAGGAAACGACCATTTGTCTCTCATTGTGTTGGAATATTTTAAATTTGGATTTTTTTTGAAATAACTTAAAAAGCAGATAAATAATAATAAATAGCTAGAAATAATGCAGCAAATCTGAGTAGTTAGTTATTCAACTAACAATTGCACAGGACACAAATAGTTACACAACAATAGCAAAATAAACCTACAAACTAGGTATTGGAGGTGCAACAACACTAATCTAATGTAGAGTACTATCAGATTTCTTGGGATATGGTAATAACTAAGAGTCACTTAAGCTCAGGCTATTTTCTTCTCTTTTTTTTTTATTTTGTTCTGCACACATTTCCTGGTTATGCACTTTGTCTTCCTGACTTAAAGTGACCTTTGGATGCCAGTGCGGTGACACACACACACTCGACATGCAGTCGTCTGTTCTGGCTCATATGTCATCCAACAACATGCTAAAAAAAACAAACAAACAACTAGTGGAGTTATTAAGTAACCGAGTAAGAAGAATGATCACATACAATATGTAAGAACTCAGAAGAAATGTGGCAGCTGCTTGTTTTGTCGTCGTCTTGCATCATACCTCTATTCCTTTTACTGCTTGACTGATGGACTCCAGCAGGGCCCGGGTGTCGGGGTTTTGGTAGCAGTCTTTATTGGTGAACATGTAGGTCAGAGTCTCCACGTAATTATCGAAGTTCTGCTCGGACACTGGTTCCTGCTGAAAACACGAGTTCAGAAGTCAAGATTAGTAGTCGGGATAAATTCATAAATTTGTAGAGTTGATTTGGATCGTCAGTGTGGAGAATTAATCTGTTCTCCATGCTGAGTTCTTGATGTATGAGGTTGAAGAAGAGTCGGTGAGTTGAATTCATGAATTGTATTTATTATTACTAATATTAAAATACAGTAAAATACCATTTCTCATGCTACCTTTAGGAGTTCGCAGGACAAAGAGGCATCAAACAAAAGTTTTCCATTCCCTTTGTTAGCCTCTATCTAAGCTACGCCATAGAGAGGGAATTCCCTAGTGTGTCGTATCCTCTACCCTTAGCTTTGAGGGTGTTTCCTAACAGGTCATTTCCTTTAGCTTTAGCTTTGCAACCAGCTAAAAGAGATCAAAAGAAAAACACAAAATTATTTATTCTCAACATCAGACAGCCATGTAAGTCAGGCCCTAATTTATTTGATTAATTCACAATATATAAAGGAATAAGTCCAGCATTGATGTTTCAAACAGCACTACGCTGGTATGGAATAAACATAGAGAACTTCTCTTTAATATAAATTATCAAACAAAACAACAACAACAAAAATAACTCCACCTTCCAGTTAAAATACTTTAACAAACTCACTAAGCAAGTAACACTTAACTGAGCTACCAGTAAAACCACGAGAGGCCCTGACTCTGTCCCTCTGAATGCTAAGCAGTTAAATTATCCTGAGTGATCTCCGTGGAGACGCTGCTGCAAGCTTGGGATGCTGCAGGACAAAAACTTGTTTCCTTCTCCCACCTCGCTCCAATTTCACAGTTTGTCTTGATTGCTTTGACCTGGGATCCACTCCGTTTTCATCATCACTATTTCAGCAGAGCAGAAGGCTCTTCTTTCATATGTCTAAAGTTGTTTTCACTGGACCGACGCATTTTCTTCACTCCTTGTGCAGAACAGTTTACCCGAATGTCATTAAAGCAGCTCAAACTCCATCGTTCTACATGCGGCAAACCAAACTGAAATCACTTGCTCCTAAATGTTAGAAGCTACATGGATCAACATGAAATCACCTGTTTCACACGCCACAGAAACCTTCAACTAGAAATCAATCAGCAAACATTTAAAGATCTCACAAATGTGTTGCTCTTTTGGATGGAGGAGGGAATGACCATCAATAATAATAAAAAAATAAATAATACCATTGAAGATTAGATTTTTGTTTTCTTAAGTTGTTATTTGGTTTTATTTTAGTTTATATTTACAGTACTACCTGTTCTATTTGCTATATTTCAGTTCTTCAACAGATTGTCAAATAAATGTGATGGAATCAATAAAATTTGAAACAAAAATCTCTGATTCTGGATGTAATCGATTCAGATGGACTTAGGGAGGAGGGAGGATTCTTTTTATTTGCTTTACCTTTAATATCCCTTTGGCCGTGTAATGGGTTTCCTGGTCTCTGTTTGGAGTCAATGTTCATTTTTGTTTGTTAAATAACACGGCAGAATATTAAAGTTTAATCATGGTCTTTTTTGTTGTTGTTGTTTCAGTTTCATTGCATAACTATTGTCAGTAGTCCGGCTGCACTAATCTGTCCTTATCTGACATCCTTTGCCTGTGCAATTTGTGTATCATCCAGCAGATAAATATCATCTGCACCACCATTACTGGTCTCTAGAGCCAGGACAGCCAGACATAATAGTACTGTCGCATAACGTTATGCTGGTACTGTTAAGTAGTTTTAAGCTGTTCAAAAGTGGCATGCTGGGAGATATTTATCATCTATTTATTTATCAATCTTACAAACATTTGGCTAGAAATGTTTTTTTCCATCTTTCTCTGACACAATGTGCACTCGGGAAAAGCAGGCGAGTCAGTGGTTAATAGTTTGTAAATAATCTTGTGAAAATCTGAGCTGTGTTTTCGATCACGTTTTTCAGGCTGTGTGTGAATATTTGTACCACGTGCCTGAAAAGTTACAGCTCAACAAAGAAACCGTATCCATTTTGTAGCCACAACACACAGTGTTTTAGACAGCTGGATGCATTAAGCATGCGATGTAATGTAAAGATTTAGTTGCCTTCAAATAGACAAACATATAGTTATACCTTTGATCACTGTTTGTATCCAGACGTGTAAATCTTTTACATTTTCCAGACTAAATTGGGGTTTTGGAAACGGTATAAACTCTTCCCTGCCCTCCAATTGCTTTCGGTAAACTGTGTTCCCCACTGACAACATTTAACCATTTCTTCCGATTATTTCCCACCAAATCTCTATGACTGCAGTGCATCCATAAAGATACATCCAGACAACTCTGCCAGAGGCAAAGCGGGTTTAGTTTTTCTCCAGGTAAGGGTTGTTTCACATCAGGAAAAAAAAAAAAAATTCTGGAAAGTCATGCTTGTGTCACAGATGCATAACAAACTCAATCAAAGTATTCAAAAGAAATCTTCTGCACATGCTGTTTAAAAAGTATTATGTTGTTGGATTGTAGTTTCTACATTTTTACACCCCGATAAAAAAACCAAAACAAAAACATAAAAAAGTGTAATCTTAGGAGGAAGTGTAATCTTAATTACAAAAAAAAAAAGAGAAATAATATGAATTTGCTTGTTTTATTTCTTAGTTTGAACCTTGAAACGTCTCACCATGGTAGGCAGGCGGATGTTGGCCAGGCTGCGAATTAACACCTGACTCAGACCAGAGAGCTCCAAGAACAAAGCTTCATTCTTCTCCTCTATCTGTTTGTTTTCCTCCTCCATGTTCTTCAGGTTCTTCTCCATTGAAGAAATCTGCATCAGAAAGAGAAAAAGTTCTGCATTGGGTTAGGCAGAAATGTTCAACCCTGGTTCTTTGATAGACATGTTTCCAAGTTTAAGTTGAGTATAATTAGAGAGGCAGCTAAACTGCACCCAACGACTGCAGAGCGTCTGAAAATGACAGAACTTGCTTTAACCTCACCTGAGTGTGCAAATTCATCATGTCAGCCTCCATCTCTGCGTTGGACTCATTCAGTTCACTGATGTCCTTGTTCAGCTGCTTGATATCTTCATCATTATCCAGAACTGGTTGACAGAATCACACACGATGTGTAAGCATATTATTTCTGCCTGTCACGTGTTGCAGTAACAGCTTCCTTCCTGGGATGGAGCTGCATGTTTTGGTATTGACTTTGTGAGGGTGCACGCAGAGGTTTGGGACGCGTTTAATCTCCAGCTGTTCCCAAATTGAGGTTCTGAATTGACTGATTGATTTGATGACGACATTCGGGTCATCAGAGGGGAATGCAGGAGGACAGAAAGGAAGTGGGTAAAGGACTGGCTTCACGTCTCATTTGAAGCACTAGAGGAAAGTAGGAATTGTCATTACAGAGCTGTAAAGATTTCCAAAACTAGTTATTTTTCCAGGATTATTAATGCCAACTTGTATGACTTTTGTTATAGGAGCCATTTCTCTATTTGATGGGTTAAATCTAAAAATTTTGATTATTTTTTTTTGTTAATTTGCTTATTTTTTGATTGATGGATAATGAGTATATTTGTTTTTTGTTTAATCAATTTGCTGGTTGGTAATTAAATTAATTAATTAATTAATGTTTATTTAGGACATGGGTGTTTCACGTATAATAGATAGGCTTTAAGGAGCTCTGTGTGCACATGGGTGGTCTTGTGATTTTTCGTCAGTCGGTCAACCACTTAGTGGCCCAGTCCCAATATTTACACTGCACCCTATGACCCTCTATGAAATGTGCACTCAGTCGAAGTGAACATAAGGGGTTTGAATGCGCAGGTTACAAGCTTGCAAAAATGTGCAAAGTTTTAAAAGTGAGGCCAGTTGGTGGGTGAGCAGATGAGGCATTCAGGCAAAGGCAAGAAATAGATCAGGAGAGGCATCTTGTGAAATGTTGTACCATGTTGTTTGCCTACAAACTCGGAACAAACCAACAATGAAGTGCATTTCTGAGGGTTTTTGGACCTTTTTTTGGCCTTATGTAAACCAGAAACCCATGGTGCATCAAGTGACTATTTGAGTTACATTCACTTTGACTTGGATCGCCTTTAAGTTCTAAGCCTTTTAGTTTTCATGGACAAGTAGTCGCTACACTTGTGTTGTTTATAGAAGACTTCACCTGGTTTTAAATGTAAACATTTGCAACCATTACATAAGGTGCATAATGATTTTGCTAACTTCTTTGTGGAATAAATTAGATCTCAAATGTCAATAAGCTGTACATGCTAGGATCCTGATCAAGTTTGCACGTCCAACACAACCCTGTCTCTTCCTCTTGTCAAGAGAAGTGTGTGTCTTGTACCAGCTGTGTGGCGCCCCCTGTGGCCTTCCTCCTCCACTGCTACAAAACACCCTTCCTACACTGGGCCCCTTTTTTTTCCTTGCCTTTATTAAGAGTGTCTGACATTGGGCCAGGCCACTGTTAAATAAAGGCCACCACAGCATATTTGGGTTTTTCAAGATCTTGTAAATATATTTCAGGTGACAGAAGGCCAAATTTGCAATTGCCCTTTAGTGAATCTGAGAGTTCATCGCGATACCCAGATTTTGGGTTCTGACTCTCGATTGTTTTCCTCCTTTAGCCATAAAATAATTTCTTCAGTTTTGTTCTCATTCAGCTGAAGAAAGCTGTGGTACATCCTCACTTTGGTTTGTTCTATGACTGCATTTAGCGCTTGAATGGGTGTCATCTGTGTGTCATAAACAAACTCATTTTATATTCTACACATCACTGACCACGATAATTGCAATTTGTTTACCAACGAGCAAAGGAACGAGACCCAAAATGAAAAAAAAAAAAAAAAAAGCAAATAGACTAGTAATAGAAATCTGAATGTTTTTTTTCTGATTATGCCTAAAATAATCTAAATAAAACAGTGCAAATACATGGCAAACATCGTTACTGTGTTCATCTTACCGTCGCTGGCTCTGAACTTTGCTGTTATATATTCGTCTCCAGGAAGCCTGACTTTCTTCTTGCTGGCTGGAGCTCTGGGACAACCTGAGAGACTAAAGAAGATTCTTGTCATGATTTTTATAGCTGGCTCAACAGATTTTGGAGCCTCAAGGAAAGAAAAGAAGAAATGACTTCATCAAAAATTTCTTTTTTGTAGTCATATCAGGACAAACTGAAATGTCCTGACAGCTAAAATGCTCAGCCCAAGATGAAAAACTTTTCTTTTCCTTTTGGCTGTTTTTATGTTATTCACTTATTTCAGTTTATGGTCTTATATTTTTACATTTTATCGGTCTAATTTTAATCTATTTGACACATTTTTTTCTGCTTAGGTGTGTTTTTAACTTCTTTGTACAAGGACTTTCAATTGTCTCTGGCTGACGGATGCTGTATACATAAAGTTGCCTTGCCTTAGATTTATAATTTTCCTTTGCCAGAGTGTTGCATCAGTGTGAACCTGCCACATCCACTGCATAGTTAAATTGAATCATTTTAGTGTAAGATAATTTTTTGTCACACTGTACTGTACAATTAAAATTTTTACTGAAATGCCTGCTTGTTTATTTCTGCATGTTCTTGTGGGATACGGCATAGAGAAAGCAAACAGGAAAAAAAAAAGAAACAACAACAGCAACAAAAAACTGTGGTACTAATAGACCAGCTTAGGAATCGAAATGCATTTTTTAAAAGTTGTAATTACTGCAGAAATCTCGACTTCATAACGAGTACGTTTGTAAACTGTTTCACTTTTGTGCCATTAGAATAGTTACAAATATAATTCTTTTAAAGCTACATTGGTCAATAAAGAACAGCGTTCAACATCCAGTCGCTCCACACTTCCAAATGTACTTGGGCAAGACACCAAAACCAACATTTTCTACAAAAAGCAGGATACCTGCGGTGTGTCAAGAAACTGCCATTAGCGTGACCAGAACCATCACAGCCTGGTGTTGGGCAGGTCGGGCCTTCGGTCTTAAAGGCCTTCCAAGAGAAAGGAGTGCCATTTAGTAGACCTTCCCTCTGTCGCTTTGCTGCAAGTGGACAGCCATAGGCACTACGGTGGGTAGCATACTTTCCACTGATGTGTCCAAGACTGTCACAGCCAGGAACTGGACACCTGGAGATAAGCAGAAATCCTAATTTGACTAAACGCTTTCTTCATGTTCCATTCAATACATTTTTTGGTGAATGCATGTTGGCAAGGTAAAATGTTTAAGAATTGCACAAAAACTACGGCCTTTGCAGTTTGATCTGATTGTTGTTTAAAATCGGTTATTGTAGGTTGACACAAACGACTGTCTGGCCCACAACGACAAGCGCATTGTTAATTTGCTGACGACACCACGGTGCTCAGACTCATCTCACAGGGTGATGAAGCAGAGAGAGTGTTCAGACAATAACCTCACTCTGACCACCAAGAAAACCAAAGGAGGTCACCATGTACTTCAGGAAGCTCAGCACCGACCCAGGTACTCTCTCTATACCACGGCGAGAGTGTGGAGAGAGTCCAAACCTTCAGGTTTCTTGGCGTCCTCATCTCCACCGACCTCTAAATACATTGCAGCAGTGATCACGGAGGCTCAGCAGCAGCTACGCTTCCTGAGAATCGTCAAGAAGCACGAGCTGAACTCCAAGCCGCTATTGACCTTCTACAGCTCATCCATTGACCGCCTGCTGACACGCTGCATCGCTCTATGGTACGGCAGCTGCACTGTTGCATACAGAGTGAGGCTTCAGAGGGTTGTTGAGACCATTCAGAGGACCGTTGGCTGGATGATTGGCTTCTATGTTGCATTTTGGATTTGAACAACTGACTCTAGAGAAACCATACCTCATCAGTCATGAAACTCACTGCTGCCTGTGGTGGTGAAAGTGAAAAGGCTCTATTGGATGTAGACCACAGGTGACTTTGACTCTACAGTGTGTTCTGTTGAGGTAGATGCTCTAGTCTGCAGAAACATTACAAGCTGTTTTTTTTTTTTTTGCCTAACTATAAAGTGTGGACAGCACAATAATGCAAAATTCATCAGGTGTTTGCTAATGTTTATTTGTCAATGTGACGTTGATCATTGAAGGAAGCGACTTTACCCAACCATAACATTCCATCCACCGTCTGAATCTCACTCAGAGCCCCATCTAGAGGCCGGCAAATCGACAGGAACAGGTGCAACCGGAGTAAAAATAACAAAACAAACAAACAAATGAACAAAAAAAACACCCAAACACCAGCTTAGTGGTGTGGTACAGTCCAGTGTAGGGAGAAATGCTCAGACTTCAATACTGGAGAAACTAAACAGCAGCTACACACACAAATAGTCCAACACACTTTTGATCAAAACTTAGCAGTTCATTTGCATCTCATGGACAAGGGGCACTGGTTTTTGTGACAGGGAAGACAGGTATTGTGAGCCATCCAGGTCAAAATAAGTAAACAATAGCAAAAGAGGTTCAGTGTCGTCAGATTTCATAATTCTAACATTTACTCTGCAGCCCTGACTCGTCTCCCAACACACTTATATTCACACGCTAAGACCAAACAAGCATGCTAGCACTGAACAACAATGGACCAGAAAACGTAGTCAGATCGGTGAATGTGACTGTTGTGATTGATACTTCAAACCCATGACGAGAACTGAAAAGCCTTTTCCATAAACAAGAAGAAATGATCAGCTGCCTTCGATTTAACCCTTAGAATCCTTATTTACTCCTAAAATTGTTCTTAAATGTTTGCAATAGTTGATTGTTTTATTTTTGCCTATCCCTAACTTCTTGTTTGAAAAGAAGTCCTAACAGCATTAAAGCTTTTCTTTCCTGTAGATGGTATTAACACAGTAGAGTAACAGTAAAACAATATAAAAATCTATTAACCAAGACAGAGTCTTGGCTTGGTATGTTTCAGGATAATCAGCCTTTAAGACAACTTCGCGGTTCTGTCTACGGATATTTTAAGAATGCTTTATAAGTCTGTCCTCCCAGCATTATTCATGAACTGCTAGTCTAATAGAAAACAGAAACAGGAACGATGCTAAGATACAGTCACTTACCTCAGCAGCTCAGATTCTTCCTTGTCGTCTTTGGAAGGCGCTGATTTGACTCCTCCTTTCTTGGCCCGTGGACATCCAGACAAACTGGCAGAGTCACACGTGAAATGTCAACACTTTTGTGAAGTAAGGAGGCCAAATAATTAAAGTGCAATTAATAATGTTCATTATTATTAAGACGGCATCTCATATATGGATCAAAATGCAAATGTGAGGAGCTCCCACCTCCTGTGTGACGCATAGTTTCCAGTGATGTGACCCGATCCATCACAGCCTGGAGTCGGACACCTGAGACACATGTAGGCAGGCTTTCAGCACACTTCTACTATTATTATTATTATTTTTATTTTTCTCACTATGCACCTAATAGTTTCTGTTGTATGCTTCCAGCTAGATATCCACCACCCTTATTTGCTGTTTTCATCTTTTAATCGAATTGAAGCATAGAGATGGGAAAATGGACCAAGCCGTAGCTGCAGAGCTTTCAGTAAACTTGTTGAGGTTTAGTCAGGAAACAATTAACTCAATAAAACACACATACTTCAGTTCAGCTGTGTGGGCAGCCATGAGGGTCCGAAGTGATTTATCAGCAAGAGGACAGCCTGACAGACTGAAAAAGTAGAAGGAGAGAGTCAGAAAACAGAAGTTAGAACAGATGGAAAGAGCCAGGACACAAGCTCAACCAGAACGGAAGTCAAGTCAGAACTGGGTTGCACCCATGAGAAGAGATTTGATGCATTATCTACCTGAGCAGTGTAATTGTTAGAAAAACAAAAAATATAAATCACCATGTGCAGTGTAAACAATGTTGCTTGCTCCTGAATAGGTTTGTTCAAATTTCAAATTGAAAACTCACAAGCTGCCTAAATTAGATAGAATACACAGGGACCAGATGACGCCACAGCGTTTCGTCTGTAGATGACATAACCTTCAAATTACAGACTATGCATGTGGACAAAAACTGTTACAGCTGCTAAGACAACAAAGATCATTCAGTCCTTCAAATTGAAGAGAAGGTTAATATGAACGACCAACAAAGAGTCCAGAACACAAAAATTTCCAAAAAAAAAAAAAAAGAGAAAGAGAAAAGAGGGCTGAAGTAGAGAGCCTTAAGTCGCTGCGACTGCATGCGCTGCTATGATAACCACAGGAACAATATCACAGATGTGTGGTCAGGGATGAAGAAGATCACAGGCTTCAAGCAAACGGAGGATCGGACAGATGAAAAGTCTTGACAGAGCAAATGAGTTGAACACATTGTTCAATAGCTTCAGTTCTGGCACAAGCTCATCCCACCCTGCTTTGACCCACGGCTTTCAGACGCTCTGTCTTCCACCTCAGTCATGGACTCTTCTGCTTCCACAAGTTTGTCTTTGACCACATCAGGAGATGCTGCTGCTCCCTTTGACCCCGCCTCCCATTTTTCTGTATCTAGAAGTCGGGTGAAGAGGCAGCTGAAGAGACTGGACCAGAACAAGGCTGAAGGTCTGGATGCTGTCAGCCCCAGAGTCCCAAAGGCCTGTGCAGAGCAGAGCAGCTCTGTGGGATTCTGCAGCAGCTTGACCCAACAGAAGGTTCTGTTGTTGTAGAAGACATCCCGCTTGGTTCCGGTTCCGACTCACCCATCAGTCATTAACGACTACAGACTCGCTGCCCTGACTCCCCACATCATAAAGGTCCTGGGGAGACTCCTGCTAGCCCTCTTGAGTTAGCATACAGGCACATACCAGGACTCCCTGCAGTTTGCTTGTTATTGCCAAGGAGTTGAAGATGCCATCATACATCTGCCTCAACAAGCCCACTGTCATCTGGACAGGGCAGGCAGCACTGTGAGGATCACGTTCTTTGATTTCTCCAGTGCCTTTAACACAATGCAGCCCGATCTGCTTTGTCAGAAACTCTAGAAGACACAGGATCTGAGAAACAGACCATTAGACCACTGAAGGTCTGCGTGTCTAACCAGGTGGTCAGCAACACAGGAGCACCACAAGGCTCTGTACTCTCACCATTCCTATTCACTCTCTGCACTTCAAACGTCCAGCACAAGTCCGACTTCTGTCATCTGCAGAAATGCTCGGATGACTCTGCAGTTATTGAATGTATCACAGTTGGACAATAATCTAAAGCTGGTTTTACCGCTTTGTCCGCCAGCTTGCTTATGGTTATAGATTTCAGGAGAAATAGGGTAAGATCAAACCCTATTCCCATCGCGTGAGAAGAAGTGGAAGTGAAAGTTTGTGGCTTCATTGCCACAACCAAATTAGACCTCTGATAGGTTGGTGCAATGATGAATGTTTCAAAATGGAAAATTCTGAAAATTGGTAGAAAAGATATGGAATTAAGAAAAGAAACAGCCAACAAAGGACTATTGGTATAAATAAGTTAAGTAGTTAGTTGGGTTTAAAAACTAATACTACAGTTGAAACTAATAATTATAAATTAGAGAAAGAAACCAGGAGGTTGAGTTGGTTTGCTAGGACCTCGAGTTTAGGGATTTAAGCTGCTGAGTTTATAACAAAAAGACAAAATTTGGACTAGACAACTAAGATCGATATTGATATTTATAGATAAGAGATTACTGTGAGAAAGAGATACAAAACAACATAAGTAAAATTGAGATATTTCAGAAAAATTACAAGGGGAAAATGCAGAGTAATTTCAGCACTGCACCAGGGACTGATGGCAGGGAGGAAAACATCTACTATATTTAAAAAATGGCAAAAGGAACTTAAAGAACATAAAAGTGAAAAAAAAAAAAAAACATAGAATATGGAATACCCAGAACATGTGGGACAATCTATTTGGGGTATCTTACACATGACGTACTACAAAAAGAAGACAAATACCTGGTAAAAATATTAACTTCAGCATGTCAGAAAGCCATCACAAGATTATGCCATAAAGAGGAACCGATTGTGGAGCAATGGCTGTGCATTATGGAGGAGATATCTGTGATGTAAAAACTCTCATATAAACTGAGATTGCAAGTCGGTCAATTTGTTGGAAAATGGAAAATATTTAATGACTATAGAACCAAGGAAGACACCACTTTCACAACCGGACAATATGGACATTAATAATGAATAATAGTATCAGGACTGTAGTATCACTGTACCTGTTCAGAATAATGTACAACGAAAAACAAAAAATAAATAAACTTAGAAATAAACTCGACAAGCTCCCTGATGGAGGGCAAAAAGCTGGTTTTAGTTGTCCAGCTGCTAATGCGCTAAATCTTAAATGCATGTGCAAAAGAAAAGAGACGCAGCGCTTTGCTACTAATTGTCAACACTACAACAAGATAACAATGTGGGGAAAAAGTTTGAATTTAAAACATGAAATAACGAGAGAGAGAAGAAGCAGGTCATTTATGACAGCTTGACTTTGACAACCATAACATGTAGATGTGCTTGGTGTGTTTTTGGTGTTTTCAGCTCAGTTAAAAAACTGAAACACCAACTCAGATCATCGGTAGAGCAGATGCTTACTCTAGCCAATCAACCACTGCTATGGCAGATAGTAATCGCATTAATGATTGTGAAATACTCATCAAGCCTCTAAACAAACCTTTATGCTCAATTCCATTTTTTTTTTTACTGAAATCCAATTTTTTTCCCTGCAGGTCATTCATACTAGTAGTTACACCCAACTGCAGTCAGACTGCTGTGTGAACTGTTTATATCCGCAGAGCGACCCACATGAGCAGAAGAAGAACATTGGAGTCGCACACCGCTGGTCTGAGAACCTTATGTTTGACATGTTGGTTCCTCCGTATAATGTGGTGACTATGTTAGCTCATTACAGCCCCAGTTGCACCTGAGAGGTGGGTGTGACAGGTATAAAGGTGGATTGAACACAGTGGTTAGGTCCCTCTCTGTTTTCTGTCTCGCTCCGGGAGGCTGGCAGACTGATAATGTTTTTGTTTATAGCTGTCTTTTTTTTGTTTCTGGGTTATTCAATCTTTTCAGTAAGCAGATAATTATATCTGATATTCTGACATCTGATATTGATATAATTATCTCTTCTTTTCACAGTGAACAGTTTTTTTATGAAGACATTTGAGCAAGTTGTGGTTTGTCTGTGGAGTCTCCTATTTTGTACCAAAGTATGAGCCAAGCTGGTTACAGAAGTAACCCTAGATGGAATCGTTTATGTTTCAAAGTTTATTCAGCAACGGGAGCCGACATTATTGTCACAAGACCACGGCAACACGAAGGGAGGTAATAACAAAAGGACAACTAATAGCAATGGATTTTTGTGACGCATTTACTGCAATTTCTGCACAGAAGCCCATCTGGATCCATAGTCAGACCCAGGACTGGTCTGATTGTGATGTGATGACCTTCTGTGACAGACTTGTTTCAAAAGTTAATAAGCATAGTTTTCAGCCATTAAATCTAATTTTCTCTGGACTCATTTGTAGACTATTTATAGATTAACACGTTTTCATGTCAACTCTTGTTATTTTATATAACATCATATTTAAATCACATACAAAACACTTAGGTGTATATGATAAAGAATACTTTCTATTTTATTCTATTCTTTACATCCTGATTTTACTGTATTTGGCTTTTTCTGGTGTAAAATTATGACATCAATGTCATAAAAGATGGAAAAATGTGACTTGACCATGCAGATTGCAGACGCTTTGAAAACATTTGGATACGTATCAGAATTAGTTCAAGTACAAGTGGCACAAATCATATTTTTTGGGAGGTGAAAAATCAGAATATAGGTCCCATATGGGCAAAGAAGTGGCTCTAAAGTGTATTGAACATAGAAGGAGCTGAAAGAGGCCTCTTGAAGAAATTCACCCTTCAAACTTATGACAGCTGGAGGAGTTTGTTCACTAGTACTGGACCAAAATACACTTGGACAGGTACAGAAGTCGTATTAACAGATGCATAAATTATTTGATTGCAGTGATTGTCTCAAAAGGTTGCACAACAAAATATTAAGTTACAGGTATTGTTTTTTGTCCAAGCCTGCTTCATTCGTTTGCTTTTTAAAATGATTGTATTCAACCACATTTCAAAAGCAATGTGGATTTTCATTGGTCAATTTCTATAAATGCTATGTATTACTTTTGTCAATTTTAATTTATTTCAGGGACCATTGGGGGCTTTTAGGTCACAAAGTGTTGCCAACAGTTTTGCACACGCGTGTGAAGAAGCTACTATAAGAAGATAAGAAGATTCTTATTAATAAAAGGGGTTTTCTGAAATTGGTGTGTTCTTAAATTTTGCTACAAATATTTTGAAAATAACCTAAGAAGTATGTTGAATTTACTTGACTATTATTGTCAGCCTCATGTTAAATTTATTTAATCTTTGATAACTTTAGAAAATAAATTTATTCGAAATTTACAAGACCACTGATCACCACTGATGTAGGCTATTATATATTTATATTCATGGTCATAAGTAACTTATGAGGAAAACGTAGGACTGTTAAAAATTACTAAAGGTAAGTTCATAACTATAGCCTCAGTGTTCAGTCATTTATTTGTCAGTTAAATTAACAAATATACTGACAAAAATTAATGGCTTAACATGATGATGATGATAATAATAATAATAATAATAATAATAATAATAATAATAATAATAATAATAATAATAATAATAATAAACACTTTCGTAATACACACTCAAGTTCTTACCTTCGATGTGATGCATAATTGCCAGTGATATGCCCACTGCCATCACAGCCTGGTGTTGGACATCTAAATCACAGAAAATAATAATCATGGATTAGACCTGAGTCAGGTTCTGCTGTGGGTTTCTTTCTGTTGCAACAAGGCTGCGAGTCAGCGACTCTATGATAGCAGCTAGGTTTAAATCACAAGCTAAACTTTTTGATATCAAGCGTCGGTTGAGATGGATGTATAATTTGATTGACTTGATTTTCTCTTCTCTTTTGTAAAGCAAGTTGAGAAGTGTCGTGGGCTGCCGGTGTTGAAAGATGACGTGTTGTGACTACATACTATCTAAATGAACCAAAATGAACTGAAATGAAATTACACAAAACAAAATCTTCAAAAGATTTCTTACAGCCAGCATCTATCATAAGGTAGAGTTACGTGTATAACAATTACGTTGCACGTGTGACGGCAGACGCACTGGTTTGTGGGTAAAACAGTCTCTATTCTGTGAAACCAGAAACCAGATGCTTTAATAGTGGCTTTGCTGTGATACTGACGACTGTTCCGCCAGTAGATTTGTTTACACTGAGCTTCTTCTGTATAAGGCTTGGAAGTCAGTCTCTCTTGTGCGCCACTACCGCCATCTTTTGGCATAAAACTGCATTGCACCAGAAATTACTCTTAAAGGGATAATAGTACCGTAATTAGTTACAACTATTGTGATAGCTGTAATTAATTGTATTAGTTACAACTATTATGATTAGTTGTAACAACAGACTTTATCTTAGAAGTATTTATTTTATATGTAAAAACATTACAGTAATAATAATGTAGGTTGTTTAGTTTCTATAAATTTTAATACAATATAGTCACATGAAAGTCGCCATGTTGTTCACTCTGAAGCGCTTTCTGGAGTAAATGACATCTAAAGGTCCAACTGTGCTAGCTCCGTCCAGCCAAAACAGTGATGAAGTCACAAGAGGTAATGAAGATGAGGAGGACCAAACAGAGGAAGAGACAGCATTGGCTAAAGAAGCTGGTGTTTTGCTGCTGGTCGGATTGGTGGTTTCACATTCAGTATTGCCAGTAATGTAGCTCTGTTAGCATTTCAAGTAGCACTGCTTGTCTCTGATGTTTCTCCCAGCGTCTGTAGCTCTGTGTCCATTCCAGTAACAGCTGTTTAGAGTCTGGTATTGGTCCAGTCAGATCCACGGTTTCATATTCAGTACTGCCGGCAGTACAGCTCCGTTAGCACTTCAAAGAGCTTCCAGTTCTGACCGTCTCAACACTGGCAGCGCGGCATTTATTTTTAGCTCGCGAAGGTAAAGATCACCTGTCAGAGCCTTGGTGGGTTTTGCTCCTACAAAGTCCTCTGGAGAGAAATGTTGAGGGCACAAATTATATAGGTCCTGCAGAAGTTGTGTTATGCTCCGGCTCTCTCCCACTGTGCTCTCCTTTTTTTCATGTGGGAAATTATCCAGATTCCCCTCACTGTTTTTTTTATTTTATTTTTTTTATTACAGCCAATTGTAACACAGTGTGGCATTATCAAAAATTACACCAGTCAAACGCAATATGATAAACAACTACTCAGGTAAAGTTGGCCTTCATGTGTTTACTCTATAAACTCCAGTACAGGATGGACCAAAACCCAGCAGGTTTAAAATTGGAGACCTCCGTCGGTGGAAGTTCTAACACAAGATGCACATTTTTGAAGTAATAATGAGTTTTGGTGGTTTCATAATCGCCAAAACCCCCAAAACTGTATCGGAAACAGCAATTTCTCAGTTAAAACAAAGATTACAACATATTTAGCTCAACATGTTCACCTAATCCTGGTTCACTTTAAGCTTTACAGCTACAATTCTCACTGTAGATTCTGCTACTTGACATTCTACTGCTGCAAATCTTTGATAGATTTAATTAAACACTGTATTTTAATATTTCAGCTAGTTTTAATTTATCAACACGTCTTTCTCCATCTCTTAAGATTCTCCCGCAAACCAGCAAATGGATTCAGCATTTTGTTTTCACACAGCCGTTTGATAAGAAATACAATATTTGCAGTTAACTCTTGATTTAGATCTGACACTTCTAGCTATTATCAAACAGTGAACTGAAGATCACCTGTTGCGTCACAAGCCCTATTTTCACAAGTTTTAAAATGGGAAGGTCTTAAACTTACACAATGACTTCTTTTTTGTTGTCTTTGGGCTGAAACTTGACTTTAAAACTGCCGGTAGTGACTTCACCGGGGTATTTCCGGTCTTCTGAGTTTTCTTGGTTCTCTTCCTCATCATCAGATGATGTATATGAAGGAGCTGTGTATTCCATCTAGTCAGAAGTAAAAATGGAGCATAAATGGCTAAGATACTTTCGAAAAAGTTTATCTAATCAAAGTCTGTTTCCAACTTTAAAATTGTTTTAATGCATATACAGTTGCTACAGGCACGGGACACTGATATTTCTTCTTTTCCTTGAGCTTTTGTTTTGTCCCAAAATGTCCTGTCAGTGGAAAAATTCATTACCTCTTCATGGTCTTCCTCCTTGTCTTCACTGGGTTTGGTGAAATCTAGTGGACCGTCCCAATCTGACTGAGGATGGTCCTGAGACAACGTGGCATCCACAAGTTGAGAGGAGGAAGGCAAAGAACATGCAGTCTCTGCAGACTGTATGTCCTCTCTCTTGGTCTTTTTCATGCTGAGGTCTAAGGTGCCATTCTCATCCACCTCAATCGCGACCTCCTGCAGTGTTAAAATAAATGGTGAAAGTGAAGTATGGGATGGATGTTGGACGTAACTGGAAAAGCCAATGTTCACATCCTAAACTGGCTGTGAGCCACACGACAGACATATCAGCGTCACTGACGTTGTCCTCAGGTGCAATTGTACAGTAAGCGGCTTTAGCTAAAGCATTCTTGTATTCTTTAGTATCCATCGCAGTAGATCTGCATACCTTGGTGCAAGGCTCCCGGAGTTTAGTGCTGCAGGTTTCCGGTCTCTCCCAGCAGCGGGTGGACAGGTTGAGGATTGCTGTTGCTGCCATATGGGCTGCCTCTGCATCCTGGCTGTAGTCATAACCACTAGAGGACGGGGTGTTCTTGGCGAAACCTCCTGATGTACCATGGCTTGGGGAGGACGCCTTGGAAAATGGTTTAGCTGTGTGCAAATGGCACAAAAATAAACACTTAGGTTAATAGATTGACTGATATGGCGTCTTCGATTATGTGAGCTCTCATTTACCAATTCATTTATGTTCCACCCTCATCTGTGCTCACAAGCTCTAGGTAGTGACCTAAAAAACGAGACTGTAAAGTCCGGTGGCTTTAATGAGTTTCCTCCAGGGTTTTCTGGGCTCTCCCTTTGAGGCAACAAAACTGAGAAGGTCAGTTTTCCAGCAGGAACTCCTCCACATCAGGAGTGGTTAGTGGAGGTGTCTGGGGGAAGGAGACCCAGGGACATGCAGGAGGGACTATGTTTATCAGCTGGTCGGAGGATCTGGCTCAGGTGAGGCGGACTGGGAGGACTGGGGAGAAAGGCGGCCTGAGAGTTTATGCCTACCAACACCTCAGCTCTTGCTCACTGCCACACCAGAAATTGCATTACTGATTTTCATAGCATTTCTGAATGTAATCACACCAGCAAAAGAGGGCTTTTAGTTTTGTAATGAATTCAACATTTATAAATATTGTTTATTTTGACTAACAAATGATCATTTTATCAACCCTTTAACTGTCACCACCAAAACAATCAGGTGAGTGGGTTCATGAGGACACTGGTGACACTGGCGTCAGCATGATAGTTCATTAAACAGAAGGGATCGAAAGGGATCTGTTTAATTAATTAATTAACATCGTTTTCGTGCAATAATTTGTACATTACTTGCAGTATGACAATCTAAGCATCTGAACTTTGCCCACTTTAGATGTTTACTCTTCTTACCTGAATGTAAGTGGACTTAATTTTCTGACTTTTTTTGATTTTATGTTCACTTGCTGGGTAGAATAAAGTTTTTTTTGAATTGTGAATCAAATTACATCAAGCTCAAATGGGTGTTTATTGTTTTGTGTGCAATATCGTTTCTCCAGCTGATACAGAGTTGCGTGAAAAAAACATGATGCTTTATGCAGCAAAGGTCATCGGGCCGGGACTCAAACCTGTGAGGGCCGCGTCAAGCACGAAGGGCCCCTTAGTGCTTAGTCCTTCACGCTGTGCCACCACAGAACCCGCTGTAAACATGCAAGATTAGCTTTGTGGCTAAATCTAGAACAGGAGTTAGACTTACATTTGAAAACTTTAGTGGATGTGTCAGTAGTGTCGGGCGTCTTTGGAACGATCATACGCTTTCCAAACACTTGGACATCAAAGCTTGCATAGTCAAAAGAAACCTTGGAGTATTTCTCCAGCTCCTTGGCAAGGTTAGCTCGAGGTGTGGTTGTCACTGTGTTGGGCCGGTAGCTGCCGTACTGAGGGATCTCCAGCTGTTTCACAAAACACATTGGCCTGCAAGAAAAACCATAGGTTCGACCAAAATGCATCAGCAGACATGGACTTCCATAGGGGTGAAGAGGAAACAAAACGTTTGTTTCTTGTCTTGCCTCAGCACTCTGTCAGAGTTTGAAGTTGGCTCACTGGATGAAGCTTGCAGATGAACCTGCTTGTCCTGGCTCTTGTTCAGCTTAGCTGCTGCTGCTATGGGGCAACCGGACAGGCTGAAAGGGGTGGAAGATCCAAACACGAATTTTTAATTAGCAAAGCAAACATCGAGATTTTTTATCTTAGGTGATTTGATCAAACATGTGTTAGTTCTATTAGAGGACATTAATTTGTCTTAATTTTCTGCTGCTTATTTTCTAAATGTATCTTTAAAATCAGTCCTCATGCTATATTTTGAAATAAATAATAAAGAGAGATTATACTAAAGCATGAAATGACCTGCTGTGTGCATGCCTTTTTCTGTGTGTGTGTGTGTGTGTGTGTGTGTGTGTGTGTGTGTTTTAACAACCTGCGGTGTGTGTTGCGGTTACTGTTCACATGACCTTGGCCGGTGCAGCCGGGAGTGGGACACTTCAAGACATTTTCGTGCATGGCCAAAACTACAGACAGCAGAAGTACACTAAGGTCAGCATGTTTAGAATAGGATGTGTACTCTGAGCACACACAGTGACTGTGAGCTAAAGAAAGCACTTGCTACAACAGTATTAGTCAGGCTTCAGTAGTAGTGTTAGTTGAACTGATTTTGTTACAAGTGCTAGTGAAGACTTCTAGACAGAAAGATGACAGAAACAGTTTTTCTTCTCATCTAAAATGCCTGCACCACCTTTCACTCATTGCAGTCGTTCCCAAAGTTGTGATCAGATACATTGAGGGTGGTGAAATGTCAAGTCGGTACTTTTACATTGTCACACTGAATTCAATACATTTTTGAAGTGATAATATATATATATATACTTTTAAAAATAGCATGACACAGCTGTTTGGTCGATCCGTCTGTGTTTTCATTCCCTCCTTTTATTGTTCTATGAGGGAAATTGTTTAACTTCCACCGACACCAGTCGTAGGGTGAAAAGTTTGGGTACCACTGGGCGATGTACTCACTCTCTGGAGGTATTCTGTCTTTGTGTGGACATCCAGAAAGACTGCGGTGGTGAGGATACAACCCAGTGATGTGGCCTGTTCCGTCACAACCTGGAGTTGGACACTTTACTTCCTTCTTTTCTGAAAAGTTGTGAAGAAGCTTAATTAAATGTCATCAAAACACAAGAGCCTTATGGAAAAAAAAAGTAAATTTTGCTTGTATTTTAACTGATTACGGGAAAATTATTTTTTTCTGAAGTCCAACATGGGAGACACCAAACAATCCATACATATTGCATTTTTTTTTTTTCAGTTTGACACAAACTTAATTTCTTCAACATTAAACATTATGATCAAAACGTCAAATCTTGGTCACATTAATTGCAATAAGAAGACAGCAGGGCTTAAAGTTAGACGTGTTGCTCTATGTCAAACTCAATTTAGTTTTGGACCAAATCAAGATCATGAATGTTCTTAAAGGGCCAGTTGTGCCAGAATCTATTGCTAAAACCCGTCAATGAATTGTTGAAACATAAACAAATTCTTAAAATTAAATAATCCTGAACATCTTTTCAGTCCCTCCAGGATTTTGCAACTGTCTTTGGGATTTTTTGCAATAAAAATTGACATGTTTGTGGCTCTAAATTTGAAATACTTGCACTTTTGCATGATGGGAAATAGGACATTTTATTACTCGCTGTATTGTTATGGATTATACATAAAGTAAGGCTGAGGCAGATGTTTAGTAGAAGTAAGAGACACATGGAGGTGGGAATAAACAGTGCCTTAGATCCAATATTTTTCACCATTTTTGCCAAAAATCTACAATAAACTCACAATTATGGTTCAGTGCAAAAATAAAAAAAATAAAAAAATGCAGGGCTTTGTTGATTTTACGAGAATTTACACAATAATTTGCAGAAAAGTGGTGAGACTGATTGATGTGATTTAGCAGTGAATAGATAAAAACTGCTTTGATTTGATTGAAAAAATAACCGTTATCTTTTTTGACGGTTCTAGGCCCGCGTAAAAAGCTTTGGCGGATAGCCATAGATTTGGCCCTCAGGGCCTTGAGTTTGACACCCACAACTCTATGTCATTGGCAGACTGTGTACCTTTGCTACAGTGGGTGGAGCGGCGGGCTCCAGCAGAACCGTCAGAGTTCTTCATGGAGGCGTTGCTGGGTTGGTAGTCAACAGAACTGCTGCTCTCCTGACCTCCCTGGACCTCCTCTGCCTTCAGAGCGATGGCCTGCTCCAGCAGCCCCAGATTCCCTCGAGTCATGTCCCAGTTTTCAGAGTCGTCCGTGACGCCCGATCCCTCGGAGACGCGATCCAATTCCTCTCCCCTGTCCTCCTCCTCTTCCTCCTCTTCTTCCTCCTCCTCCAGTTCCTCGTCGTCTTCCTCTTCCTCCTCTTCCTCCTCGTCCTCCTCGTGTTCCTCCTCCTCTGCGTGAACTTCGATGATGACTGTGCTCGGAGAGGCTTTGCTTGAGTGTCCTTCTTCTTCCTCATCATCTTCTTCATCTTCTTCTTCCTCGTCTTCTTCTTCTTCTTCTTGCTCTACTTCACCAGCTTTGCTGCTTTGCTTCTCCTCTGCTGCTTCTTCCTCGGCCCTGAGGGTGTCCTGCTCTTCCCTGAGTGACACAGTCGCTTCAGATTACTGAATGAAAAATGTCTCAACTTGCCTCACAGCTCCATAGTCTTCGTCCTCTTCCTCTTCCTCCTCATCTTCCTCCTCTGCGTCCTCCTCGTCCTCCTCCTCTTCTTCAGTCTCATTATTCTCTATCGGTTTTGACTCTTTGGCCTGATTTTTGTAATCTCCACTTGAATACTGGTGATCAGAATTTTCCTGCCTGATCATCTGTCTTCTTATCTCCATCTCTTCTGCAACATTCCTCTGACTTTCCAGTTCCTCCTCCTCCAGGTTTGCTTTTTTTGCTTTACCTTCTTCCTCATCTTTTGTCTCTCCATGCCAAGGGACAGTTGTTTCTTCTGCTGGGAGCTGTCGTGGGAGGCACGCGGAGGCCGACGGAACCTCCTCTTCCTCTGTGATTATCACACATGTTACCTCCTCACTAAAGTTTTCTGTCTCTACTTTGTTCTCAGTCTCTGATTTGATACTTCTGCTCTTATCATCAGGTGAAGGGCAAGGTTGTTCTGGGCTGTCTGTGGTCACCGAGGTACGTTCAACTGTGGAACCGAAGTGCACAAAAACGTCAGAGCTGCTATGTTGCTCATTTGTAATCTTGTCTGCATCCATCAGTAAAAAGATCGGCAACAGATTTGTGTGGTTGGTCTAAGCAACAACGAAAATTGTTCACATTTACGCTCACATTCACATTTTTGAGCTGAAAGAAATCCGAGAAATGTGTGAAAGATTGAGTTACACACCTTTTCCAGTCTCGCTCTTTGTTTCTTTTTTCTTTTTGTCTTTGATCCCATCTTTTTCCTCTCCATCTTCCTCATTCTGCTCCTCCTCTTCTGCCATGTCGCTGTCCTCATCGGCCTGCTTGGTAGGCGGGGTCCTCTTCCTGGGCGACAGCGGGTTCTCTTCGATCTCAGCCTCCTGGAGCTTCCTTTTCTTTACAATTGGGCACCCGAGCGCGCTGAGATCCAGATGGACAAAACAAAAGAACTGTTATGTTGCATCACACTCGGGCAGCAGAACTATATCATGCGTTAATTTGACTAGAAATGAATGCTTAGTCAAATAAATTATGTGGTTAAAGTCGAAATGATGCAAGCACACTGATAACGGAGCAGTATCACAACCGTGTAGAAAGTTGCTTTCACAACAAATCTGATAAAAGTTCTCTATTATTGTCTCCATATTTTAGAGCTGTAATTCGCCCAGTGGGGTTTGTAGGAATTCATGGGACAAAGAAAACAAACGGATGAAGACCTGAAGGAGGTGCTTTCTGCATACGATGAAGCAAATTAAATTTCCAAATCTCTCTTGTAAATACGATCTGTTAAATGATGCTGTTTAGGAAAGCTTCAGAGACGCTGGAGGGATGACTTTGTCTGCCTCATGAAATAGGCCAACAGCTGGGAACCTGTGGGCTATTCATCAGCAAAACAATGTCACCCTAAAAGGAGCCAAGGAAAAACAAAATGGTTTCCTCTTGAATACAGGAAACTTTTAAGTCAATAAATATTTTAGCGACCAAAATTCATAACATGGACGTCTCTGTTTGCCCTACAAAAACAGAAAGTCCATCATCTACAGAAGTGAATCGTCAGGCAGATTTTGAATACTATGACACATTTACATTGTTGATGATAAGTCCTGCTCTCAAATGATTACTCATCATTTCTGCTGGTTCCCACCTTCTGTGTCTCGAATATCTTCCACTGACGTGACCTTTGCCATCACATCCAGGGGTGGGACAGCTGCTGCTGGCAGAAACCAAGAAAAACCGACATTTCAAACACATCGCACTGCTTGATTTGAGAGCCGTTCAGGACAAGAATACTTCACCTCATTTCCAGCTTCATCGCTTGTCCAACTTGTTCCGCTGACAGAGAGTAGAGTTCACCGCGTTACCCGAGAACACAAACAAATATCTCACGTTACACGTCTTGTAACAGAATAGAAAGAACAGTTATTAATTCGTCATCTTCAGTTCTGTTGAATGTCTTCATGTCTGTCTTTTCACAAATATGCATTCATGGGGTTGCGTGATTCAAAGCTGCCGTTCTTCGCGAGCAATCCGATTAGCAAAAAGAGAGAACAGCTCCACAACTACCAGCAGCCAGCAGTCAATTCAAACCACATTATTACCATTTACCATCAATGATTTTAAAAAGTTGAAATCTTGCAAAACATGTTTCAATTTGTTTTATTTTGATTAGTCAAAATAACTAAAGTTTTGACTCATCAGAAATTAGTCCACTGTGTTTTCTGATGTCCACAGCAAAAAGCCATCTACTACCTGCTAGCTGTCCATATATGGGGACAGAATAGAGGTCACTGTTCTGGTTCATCTTAAAAATACCTTACACTCATTTTTTATTTTATTTTTTTTTAATGACTGATCACAGGACTTAGTGGATGTTCCAAATGGAGTAACTTTTCTGATGAAAAGAGCCAGTGTACGTTTGGATCATAACCTTAAAAGCTTAAACTGCGTGATGACAACAATGTAACAGAGTGGGTTTGATGTTGCAAATGAATTAGCATTTAAGAAAGGAAAAGTTTCTGGATATATTTTCAAACTTCAAACCTAATTGTAATGTTTTACAAAAACAACTGTTCCAACTAGATTTAAATCAAATAACTTTGCAAAATTAAATCCATGCGTCTGATTTTGTCAAGATACACTTTTATTATGTATATGACTGAAAACCAATGGGGGGACTTTTCTTTCAAGCTAAACAATTTTTTGATGTTAAAAATTTTAGATTTTTTTTTTCTCATTTCAGAAAGTAAAATAATTCAATTTACATTGAATGAGATAAATCCAAGTTTTTATTTATTCTAATTTTGATGAGTATGTGTTACAGAAAACAAAACCCAAAATTCTGTGTCTCATATAATTAGTGTACGCTAAAAGAAATCCTATTACATTCATAGAAAGTTGAGTGGAAGGAAAATGTGTTATACCAAAAGGTGCACCACCTAACAGGGATAATCACAACTATATGATGACTGCCAAGTAAAATCCATTCAAGAATTTGAAGGAGATTCACAGAAGTAGAATGAGAATACAAGAAGATTTTTCATTTCATTTGTAAACAACCCCCCCCCCCCCCAAAACATAGAATACTAAAATAGAAAATACCTTAAAAATTAGACATACAATGAAAATGTATAGGAGAAGCACAAACTAAAATCCCTATTTCACCTGGTGTCAAAAGAGTTTTGAGAAGTGAAAATAATCCTTAAATATATGGGAAGCCAGAGGAGTAAGACAAGAATGTGGAAAATGTGGTTGTAGCTGTTTCCTCCAGATTGAAGACCTGCCACAGCAGTTTGAATTTTCTGTAGCTGGAACCACTGCACCCCATACAAAGTGCATTTCAAGAATCTGGTCAAGCATTAATGAAAGCATGAAGATGTCAAATTGCTTACTAAAACCAACTGGCTTTATTTTCCCCAACTTCCTTAGCTGATGTGAAATGGGTTTTATAACAGAATCCAAATCCAGAGTGAAGGTTCCAGTGGGTGATAATCTGGGGTGCCCTGTCATCTGTCGGTGCTCATTCACTGTTTTCTGAAGTACATGGAAAGATTTATGATAAATGTAGTCATACATCAGTAAATTTTGTACTTCAATCTGCTCACAAGCTCTATGAAGATGCTGATTTTTATTTTCCAACAGGGCGAACACAGTCCCAACCAAATACTGAGAGCGTAGAGGTAAACACGCTCTTCAAAAGCCTGACACTTATGATTAAAACATCCTGTTCATTGGTCTGATGTTAACATTCAAATCTGTAATAGTCTGTAAACCACAATCATCAAAATTCTGAGATATAAAGGATTTCAATATTTTTCTCTGTGTAATGAATCACATAAGTTTCACTTTCGGAAATGAGTCAAAAGAAAATTTGAACTTTATCACAATTTTATCCTTTTTGGAGCTTTTTTGGTGTCAGCAATCCACTTATTTATAATTTCTGATTGGCTGGAAGGACAAATGATTGATTTAATAAACCAAAAATGAACAGAAGAAAATATCTGATGCAATGTGCTGGTCACTCTTGATGTGACTGGACTGGGTTTTTTAGAACATGAATGAGAAGTGAGACAGAGTGAGGAGAGCAGATCTTTGGGAATCAAGTCTCACTTTCTGTTCTCGTTTCTGCATGCAGGCTTGTCAGTGCTCACACTCACCCCGGATGGCTTTGGAGCGAGCTCGTGTTCTTGTCTCTGTGTCTTGACTCATCTATGTGACAGAGGGTTGGGTGAAACAGACACAGGAGAGATGGCCAGACAGACAGACAGACAGAGAAAGCAGACAGGGAGGGAAAAAACAACAAAAAAATCTTTGTCACTTACTTTCATCTATCTTTGAACTCATTTATGCCTAGAGCTGGACACAAAATAGGAAATCAGCTCGGATAAAGCTTTGAGTTTGCTCTTAAGAAGAGCAAATCTACATTCTGCCTTCCTGAACGAAAATGCTAACTTTACTGGGTTCTATGAGATCAGAGTGATCCAGAAAAAAAAGAACAAGTTTGGCTATTTGATCTCACAGGTAACTTTAAACATAACAGATACAAACAGAAACATGCTAAAGAGCAGACTCTGATTTGCTGCCTCTAAAAAGCAACATTTTCTATTAAACCTCAAGAAATGTTACGCGTTTGACTTGTTTCTTTTCTTTCTCATTGGACCATCAACTAAAAATAATCACAGATTACACTGTTAGTTTCAACACTGGGAAACGGCAGTTGTTAACGCCAAGTTAGTATTTAGGAAATATTTGGAAATAAATTAAAATATTTCTACAAACATATGTATCAGTATAATTGTCTTTGAAGTTTCTGGTAAGTCATGGTGATAATTAAATATTTCAAAACGGCATACAGGTACAGGCATACCTATCAATGCCTATCAATAGGTATGCTGATAGCTCTGTGTAGGCATAAAGGCCACTGACCTACAGATCAAACTCCTTCATTCAAACTAACACAATGCTCCCTTCCTCCTGGAGCAGCATCAGCCTCTGACCCTGCAGCTCAACCAGGTGACTTCTTCTCTGAAGAGCATTAACCCCAACAAAGTCCCAGGGGCTGACAAAGTGTTGGGGAGGACTCTGAGATCATGTGGTGACCCGTTGACATTTTCAATCTGCAGTTTTCAGCTGTCCCGGTCTTCCTCCATTGCTCCATCTTTGTGGTTGTGCCAGTAGAATATGTTGTGACCTGCATGAATGTCTACCGCCCGATCAAGTTAACCCCAGTCATTACAAAACGATGTAAGAGGATCACACATTAGGGATGCCACAGAATGGGGCACCTCCATTGCACTACACACAGCCCTTAGAGACTTGCAGCATCCTGACACGTATGCTGAACTTCAGTTCATCATTTAATCCCACCATCCTGAGAAAACTGATAGCGAAGCTCCATAATCTGGAACTTCAAACAGCAATTTGTCTTTGGATCAGGGAATTTCTCAACAACCGGTCTCAGGTGGTGACAACAGGGGGTCGAACATCCTCCATCCTGGCCCTGAATACAGACTCACCACAGGGCTGTGTGCTTAGCCCAGTTCTTTTGACACTATTCACCCAACATTGTGCAGCTCTCCACTGCTCCAACAGGGTTCAGACGATGCTACTGTAGTGGGTCTAATAACAAACAATGACCAGACCCAGAACCTGTCCCAGTGATGTTCACTGAACAACCTGGTACTCAACACCAGCAAAACCAACAAGGTCATAGTGGTCTACAGGAGATGCAGGAGGACAGTGTACCCACCTATTACAATTCAAGGATTATGTGGTGGAGTGTGTGCACAATTCAAATTCTTGGGCATCTGCAACACCTCGGATCTGACCTGGTTGGTGAACAAGCCTTTCTTGGTGATGAAGGCTCAACATGGACTCTTTATCCTCAGGAAACTGAAAATGGTTGAACTCCCTGCTCAGTTGCTCAAGAACTTCTATAGAGATGCAATTGAAACTCCCCTATTGTCATAAGGGTTAGTGGATGGACCGAAGTGCAGCAGGCTAGAAACGTCAAGCTATGCTGAAGATCTAAGGAAAATTAAAGAAATCTCACAAAAATCAAAATAAAGCATTGAATCCAGAGAAAGACAAAAACCAAAAATCCAAGGGAAAGACAGCAGAGAACAGAGGGGAAGAACAACAGGATACGATGGGAGTAGATGAGAGGAACTGGCAAGGAGTGAAAGGAGGCATATAAGCACTGGGAGAGTGAATACAATGGTCCTGGATGGGAACTGTGGCCTTGCAGCAAGAAGGTTCTGGATTCGATTCCCGGCCCGGGGTCTTTCTGTTTGTTCTCCCTGTGCATGGTGGGTTCTCTCCGGGTTCTCCAGCTTCTTCCCACAGTCCAAAAACATGACTGTCAGGTTAAATGGTCTCTCTAAATTCTCCTCAGGTGTGGGCGTGTGTGCATGGTTGTTTGTCCTGTCTGTCTGTGTCCATTGCCCTGCGATGGACTGGTGACCTGTAGGGTGATCCCGCCTCTCTCCTGTTGACCTCTGGACACCTCAGGACCCCACTAGGGATAAGCGTGTAAGATAATGGATGGATGGATGGATGGATGGATGGATGGATGGATGGATGGATGGATGGATGGATGGATGGATGGATGGATGGATGGATGGATGGATGGACCTGGCCTGATTAGCTAACTGACTGCAGGTGTGTGAGGGGAGAGAGCAGAAGACAGACTGAGGAGAAAGAGAGTGTGATAAAGTGGTGCAGGGAGCGTGGGAGAGTACACAAGGACTAGGAAATGAATTTAACACTAAAGAATAACTAGTAATAAGAAACATGATTAAACTAGAGTAACAAAGATTAACTTCACAAGAAATAAACATAATAAACTAGAATTACTAAGGAAGGACTGAACTAAAGTAAAACAGAAATAAGTGATGTCTTTGTTAGAGGGATCTAAGAAGAAACTAAAGAATACAGAACACACACACACACACACACACACACACACACACACACACACACACACATATATATATATATATATATACACAACAAAATAAAAATCTTATTTCATGTCTTCGACTCGTGTCTTACTTCTGCTGTCTGCAGCTTTGTGGAGGCGAACTTTTATGACATCTGATATATCAACGTAACTTTGAGGGGCAAGCTCTTTGTATTAAAAAGTCGGCTACAAAACGGTAAAAGTGCAAAGTTAGAGCTGAAGTAACAAGCACCCGCTAGACAGTATGGCATGATTTTAAGTATTTAGTAAATTACATACGGTAAATTATATGGGAGAACATCGTGTTTAAAGTACAACGATGTGAAATGGTTTGTTTACGAATTAAAAAAAAAGTGACTGGGACAAAACGGAGGAGTAAAGAACTGCGACAGGAAACTGGGTTGATAAGCAGCTCAACAATTATTATGTAATCAAATCAAAGGTGAAGAAAATGTAAAAGCATAAAAATAATAATATATCTATAATAATTTAAAAAACCATGACGAATAAACCAAGCTGAATTTTCCCAGAATCGATAATAGATGAAAAAACAAACAAGCAAACAAACAAAACAAAAACAAAAAAAAACACATTCTAAATGCAGTTGGATGAAAAGCGGCTGCTTGACGGCACCTGACTGCGGGTAGCCTGCTGCCTGATGCGCTGTGACACAAAAGGAAACATGAGAAACGCACATGCAGAGTGAAGGCGTTCAGCGCGTTGACAACAGAGACGTGAAGGCCTGCTCAGGCCTTTCCCTCTGCTAATCTGTCATTCTGAACAAATATTTCAATCGCGGCATTTTACAGTTTTTTGTTTTTTTCCCCCCCCCACGTTTTGTGTTAGCGGTAGACCAAAACAGTAAGCAGAGTATAAAGACCATCCAATAGTAAAACGCTTTTGAAAGCAATGACCGTACGCATATTTGGATCGAGCCTTGTCGGCTCTCAAAAACAAAACTGGGCGGAAAACGCATGATTCCGTTTAGTGTCACCTCCGCCCTGCGCGTTATGAAATCCAACATCATCTCTACTGTTAGAGTGCAGATAAGAACAGAGAATAAAAGAGCTCTTTGTTGGTGAACCAAAGCCTTACCTTACTCACACTACAATCCTCCCCTCCCCCTCCGCCTTGACATATCTAGGGAGGCGGACTGTCGCCCTCGGTAACGATGTTCCACGCAACAACAACAACAAAAAAACCCTACAAAAGCAAAGCACCTGAACACAGCACAAAACTTTGAATTCTCCAGTGGTGTCCACGGATGAGGTCCAGGCCCCATGAGCCTTCCAGCACCCTGGACAGAGCCGATTCTGCTTTCAGCACCACGGACAGAGGGCTGATTCTACTGCCCCCTGCAGGCGGATAGGAAAGATGCAGGACTGGCGTGGTTGGGACTTCCCCTGCCCAGTCTGTGACGTCATGTCAGTATTTAAAGAGCCATCCAGCACTGGGCGGATGGGGTCCGGCTGAGAAAACTACGTTGACGGCGGTGTGCAGTTTTTGAGAACATTTTGCCTTACATCATGGTCCAAACCCCACAAGAATCATCCATTTTGAATCAAAGCAACCATTTTGTCTCTTTTAAATGTTGTCTATCAGCAAACTCTTCCAACATCTTTTGAGATGCAGGCTTCATAATCACTAAAAAGGTCAAAAGTTATCAAATTCCTTTGAGTACATAAAAGCATGTTGGCATGGCCAAACCTTGAATCTTGAACCCTTTGCCATAAAACATCAAGGTGAAATGACTTGCACACACAAGCTCCAACCTGCCTGAGACTTTAGCTCTGTCTTAGCTGACCAGCACTCATCATATTCACATGGTCAGTTCATGACATCACCTTAGCCTCGCCTTCTTTGAACAGGAAGCCTGCTGGTTCTCTTCCTTTAGCTCTACAATTCATACAGATCTACGCCTGTGTTTATTGACATAGAAAAATATGAGACTAATCCTTTTCTCAACGCTGGCTGGTGGCTATAGGGTCCTAATGGACTGGTGCAGGAACGGCTCAAGAACATGATGATGGCGACTGGTTGGCGGAGATGGAGTTCTGCCGGTCACCACTATAGGGCAATAAAATGAGATAGTATATCAATATAATGGGATAGTATGGCAATATAATGAGATAGCTATCTCATTATAAGTAGAAAATGTCATTATAATTAGATAAAATCTCAATATGAACCAGAATGAAGAGAACATTAAGCTGTTGGAAGCATTATCTCAATTGATGCCCCCCTTCATGAAGGTATCAGAGAAAAAACCAGAACAGAAGACCAAATCTCGCTACACTGAAGATAAAAGAAAAAGAAAAAATAGAATGTTAAAAGTGGAACTAACAGCAAAAAGTGTAAACTTCAGAGAAGGAGTTCAGTTCACATGTGGTGCAGATGCATAAAATGGGCTGAAATCGCTCTTTATTGAAGTCTCACAAATCAAATAAAGGTTTCACAAATCACAAACTTGGTTTTAAATATTCAGCTTTTAGTTGGGAATTATCTAGTCCAGGTATGTAGAGTCTACGGTCTATACACTCTTAAAACAAATGTGTTATATTTTTAGCACATTTAGGAGCCAATCCAGCCATGAAAAGCATCATCTGCTCTAACTCCACATGCATCTTCCACAGCTTGGAGAAGGGGCATGCGTTTGTGACAGCTAGTCCATGTGATGGATCAGTGTGCAGAGTAGATCACTGAGAATCTGGCAGTGTGTTCCTTGTGAAAACAAAAGATTTTCCTCATGAACATTGGTCTAAATGCAGAAAGTTGTGTGTATTAGGGAAAAAAAGTGTTTTAGAACTGCAATTTCAATATAAAGCAGAAATAGTCCTTGAAGTTTAGCAGAACTTCAGGGGATAGTTGTATGAGTTGTATTCTGTGGTCAATGTGTCTCAAGAACCAGTAATTGTGTGTAAACAACCGAGAAAAACTCGATAAGAAAATGTATTTTAGTTTCATTTTTTTCAGAAAACCCCTTCTATTGGCACGTTGTATTGTTTCAAAGGCGGCCATTGCCACTCACAATATGGCGCTCGCGTTGACGCATAGACAGCGTCAACAAAACTAGTGAGGCACAATGCAGAATACTCTGGCGCTAACAGAATGCGGCTTTTCACACCCTGCCCGGAGGCCATCGCTACACTTTCTCCTGCGCTGTCCGGCACATACCGAATGGGTGAATTTTCATGACATCTCTTCTCCCAAAACATAGATGACGTCTTTCCTGTGATGGAAAATCACGTTATTTCCGGTGAAGATTCGCACCATGATTTGGTGCGGATCCATGAACCCACGAAACATTGAGTTGTTCGTCCCGCCGCAGCCATTCGGGATGCTCCGAAAAGGAGGCTTATGCAAAACTCTTATAAGTGTGAGCGCAGAGGAATATCTAACTTCGTAGGTTTCATCGAGACCGCTGGGAACATCTGGTTTGACCTTATGGTCGAGAGTTATCCCGTGCTTTAGGGGAAACCTTGGAGTTTCCCTTCCAGAGAAGAGAGGCGAGTCTTGTTCTTTTTTCACCTCCGAACTTTATTTGTAACGAACACTATATTGTTAACATCAGCGAATTACTAAACAGTCGAGACAGATCTGACAAGGGCACAAAACATAGGAGAAATAAGGGTAGATACGTGACAATTATTGAAGATTATAACAGGAAAAAAGGTTTAACAGGTTGTACAAAACCACTATCTTGAACACGGGAGCCTACAAAAATTCACTGCCAGCAACACTTTCCAATTCTTTGAAGATGATATCATTTTGTACGTGAAATTCAAAGTCTTATAAGTTAGAAGAAATTCTGAAAACCTAAGAATGCATTTGTGAAGAAATAGGATAGAAATGGAGGCTAAGTAGAAATAGGATAAAATGTATAACAAAAAATACTAAAATAAAGTCTTTTTTTTTTTTTTTTTTTTTTTTAAGGAATAGCTTAGAAAAGCTATTCCTTTAAAACTCTCAAACTTTCTGAGACCAAGAGCTACTTTTTCTCTCACCAGCTGCCCGAGAGAAAATCGCATGACACAAAGATATAAATGAAACTCTATTGACTTATTTTATATGCATCAGTTACAGCAGACATATTGAAGCGACAGAAAAAAAATGCAATTCTTTTTTCAGTGAGATTCTGACACTGGGAGGAGGTCACTACTTTCTCACGGTCAGGGCAATAGGAGCTGGTTGCAAACCTTTGGGCAGCATGTGTCAATTAATGATGGTAGGTCTTCTGTGAATCTCTTTCTGCGCATTTGTGAATATTGACACTGTTTTAGTTCCATAATAGCATACACATTTACATAAAGATCTAGAATAATAAATATGAGTCTTTTATAATGATTTTTTAAAATTGATTATTTTTTTAAGAAATAGTTTATTTATTTATTTATTTCTGTACAGCACTTTGGTGAATCTTAATAAATTTGACATTTTGTGGTCATATGGTGACATCATCTAAACCTCAACGCTGTGAGAAAAGAGTCACAGACTCCATCTCTGACCCACTTGACCTAATTATGATGATCTTGATTAGGTGAATTTCAGGTCAGGTTCAGGGTTTGGAAAAGTCAATGCAAAATCTTTGTGAAGATAGAATGTTAATATGTGTGTGTGTGTGTTTGGGTAAAGGATGGACTTAAGCACCAGGGTAATGATGTGGCAGGAGCTGGCTGTGAGCTGTGGCTTCACTACGTTACATCAGAGCCTGCAGCAGGTGTGGAGGCTGCTTCTTCTCTGTCTCATCTGCAGAGTCTGCTTCAGGCTAGGTTGGTATTACTGGTTCCTATGTCAATGTTTGTGTAATTACACACATTTTGCTTTTAATTTGCCTTTTCCACACCTGTTCCTTCTTTGCCCCTCTGTGTAACACATAAACAAGGATCCTTTGAAATTCCATATTTATCGTCTTGATTTGTCTTGTTTCTGTCAAGACTGAAAACAATGAAAGGAAAGATGCTCAACCAGTACATCTTGCCTTTATTTGAGCAGCATTGTACAATTCTTTGCATTTTAATTATGTAACAAATCTAATATCTGGAATCTCTATGGGTTACTTAGAATGAAGTCTTGTGTTATTGCTTTGCTGTTTCCATCACCCAGGAGTCGGATCAGCGGTGAAGCACGTCGCGTCCACGTTGATCGGAATGTATGGCCTGTTCCTGTTCCTGGAGCTGCACATGGTGTGGGTGCTGCTGCTCAGTATTATCTGTTACCTCGGTCTCCTGCTCTGCAGACACTCTAGCAACAAAGGCCTCTTCCTCTCAGGCATTATCCTCATCTACCTTCTCATTGGGTGAGAGAACAGTGCACAAAACAACACGGCTTTTTTTTGGTTAAAGCACTGCTTGACCTCTTTGTGCTTTAGTAGGAGTCCAATTTTGGCTATGAATAATTATATAGCCAATATTGCAACTGTTTTTCTGTGGTCTCTCTGTCTGTAGCTGAGTGAAGCTGACAGCCCACCCATGTGAAGGGTTTCAGCAAATAGACTGAGTGGTTAGTGCTCCGTTTGTGCTGCTTTGGTATCTGAGATATTAAAAAAAATTTTTTTTAAGTCATCCAGATGTTAATCAGCTAAGTTACCATTAAAATTGTCTTTTGGGCAGCTTTTCGTTTATGAGATATTACAAATTAAGCTTTCAACTTGCATACTTTTCTAAAGGCTACTTAGCCTTTAGAAACTTTATTTCTGAAGTTTCTTTAAACTTCAGAAATAAATTGTCTGAAGTTTAAAGTGCAATATGTAGAATAGAGATTACCTTGAAAGTTTGTAAGAATTGTCTTCTTGATTTATTTCAGAGAGTTGCATTTTTTTGACATGGGAACCTGGAATAAAATACGAGGTAAGTACCAAATTACTCATATCCGTGAGAACTGTAGGTTCAAAGTGATTTGTCAATGTTTCTTCTGACTGATCCAGTGAAACACAGAGCCACAGTCCAGAACTGAATCTCACAGAGAACGGGTGAGAAACTTCAGTTTACGGTGATGGCAATGAGGCCTTCCAATCTCAAAGTAAAATAATAAAAATTTTTACACTATATTTGTCATTAACCTGTAAGTACAATTCTAATTTGAACCTGACTTTCTTTTATTATAATGTTTCATTATAAGTAGACAGTTGAAACAAGATATTTATATACACTGATTAAAAAGACACGTATACATTTTTTCCTCCTCGTCTGAAGTTAAATCTGATCAAACATCTCTTGTTTTATGGTAGTTAGAATTACCCAAATTATTTCCTAAATGCCAGAAAACGTTTCAAAAGATTATTTTAGAATAAATTTTTCCTTGAATTCAAAAGTTTACATAAATGTGGTCAGTGTCGGGATAGCTGTCTATATATATATATATATATATATATATATATATATATATATATATATATATATATATATATATATATATATATATATATATATATATAATATCTTATTTGACATGATAAGAAGGTCCAAAGAAATCAGCCAAGACATCAGGAAGAATGTGGTGTTGCTGCACAAGTCTGGTTTATCTTTGGGAACAATTTACAGATGTTCAATGAAAGCGACACTGTGGCCTTGCTTTCATTGATGGACCATTTGATCTTCTGTTTAACAAAGTCTTTCTAGAGTCACATTTGTCTGATGGCTCGGCTCTAATTATTTCATCAGCCTAATAATCCAAAGTAGGTGTTAGGTCCAGATAAGTCCAGATCTCGGGCCACTTTTACTGTTTACATTAAGCCAGCAAACATCCAAATCCTAAGTAAATCTTTTTGACATAATTAAGTTACATAGGAAACCTCCACTACCAGAGTACAGGTTCCCATCTCTATCAGTTTTTGCTAAATTGTGGAAAAGCCAGTTTGTAAAACAGTTCATTCTGGTGCGAAAGGAGAGTAATTCTGAGAGTGTGTTTGTGTCAGGTTCTCAGATGGTGGTGGCCATGAAGGTCATCTCGCTGGCCTTCGAGCTCGACAGAAGAAAAGACAATAACCTGCCAGGCCCTGCTGAGTTCCTTGGCTATGTCTTCTTTGTGGGTACTGTTGTGTTTGGCCCATGGATCAGCTTGTCAAGTTACAAAAATGCACTTGATGGTCCGAAACTGGTGAGTTTTTTTTTCTTATTCTTCTTTACATCTCCGTTTATGTTATTAATTGTCATATTTGGTGACGACTGAATGGTTCATCTCTCAGAGCTACTTGTGGCTGTCCGGTTCCCTCGTCAGCCTCGTAAAAAGTCAGATTTGTCTGCTGGTGTCAACCTGCATCGCTCCATATCTTTTCCCTTTGTTCCTGCCATTATATGGGAACTCTGTCACACAAAAGTAAGTAATGGATTTATACAAATCCTGTTGGCCTTGTCCAAAGCAATAGCCTTAAAAATCTCTATTTTTTAAGGAACACTCTGTCTGTCTCTTTCTGCTTCCAAGATGCAATTGAACAGGGTAAGGCTCCAACATGACATATTCAATTGCTTTTAATTTTCGTTCAGTTTGACACTATGACGACAAGACATCATTGTCCAAAGGAATCTCATTTCGCAGTTCAGTGAAACATTCTTAACAAAGACAAGTGTTGGTTGCCATGACAACGGCTGTGTGTGTGTGTGTGTGCGTGTGTGTGTGGAATAAAGGCGACATGCGGAGATAGAGAAAATAATATAAGTGGTTATTAGTTGTTCTTCACCTGTTTGTCAGCATTATGTTCCCTTTGCCGTGGTGCACTTTAATTTCTGACGGTTCATTAAACTGCACTGCCTCTTTGATTTGTTGAACATCAGGGTATAACAACCATCAAATAGGAAAAATTATCATAAAGCAGTTAACAAACGACATCTCCAATATGAAAAAAGAAATGTATTTAGTCCTGACTCACATTTTCATAGAAGTGAACAGGACCAATGTGTTTATAGATTTCTATCAAGGGAGAAAACACACTTTACGAATCCAAGTATTGGCAATTTTCTCAGCCTTATTTTGAGCCATATTTGACAGAAGTCAGATAAGAAATAAGGACACTACAACCATTTTTGTGACAGAGTCATGCTCGCCCTGCATCAGAATGGGATGGTTTTATGAACAATGCATAGGAATGGCGCCTGAACTCGCTGACCAATCCAGTAAGCAAGCAGTCAATCAAGCTTATCTGTGTAGCAAATTTCAGCAACAAAGCAGTTCAGAGGTATTTACATCATAAAAACACAAAGTCATAAAAGACACCATGTTGTTCCTTCTAGAAATGTTAACCTTCTTTGTATCTCCTTATGGCTTTCCATTACTTTTACCAGAGCATCCTTCATTGCTAACCTCAGTATCTCTGTCTTGGCTCCCTGTGCTTTGACTCCCATTGGCTTTTTTTGATTTTCTCAGTGTTAGTGGATATATTCCGGTAGATTTCACTTTGTATTTCCTTCAACGCAGAGTTTATGTCTTCTTTAATTTCTTCTTTTAATTGTTCACTCTGTATAGCCTGTAGCGCCAAGCTAACGTTTTCCTTGTGATGTTAATTTTATATTAAGGGTAAAGTTTCTTGTGCTTACTGGAGTTGTGGATGCACATTGTGGTACTTTTTGGTTTCCCTTCATTTTGTATTTTGGTAGTTTCACATTCCCCTATCCCTTGATATGTTGAGGTGGTTAGTTGTTGGGATGTGGGTCTTCTTCCCCACAGTCAAAGCTCCTGTGTGGGGCTTCCTCATTTTCAGAGACCCTCCGTGGGTCTCTCTTGACTCCAGTGTCACTCCGTGGGTCCCCAGCGCCTCTATGTGGGTCGTCTTCCCCAGCTCCCTAGCCTCTATGTGTGTTAAAGTCAGCTGAGCTGTACTCCCCAGGATTCAACGGGACTTCAAGAACCTTTAGCTGACGCCGGCCTGCAAGCTTCAAGCTCCTCCGATGCCAACCTTCAGAGAATTGGCTCTGCCACGGTTCTGTGGGCATCAAGCTCCTTGAGTGCCACAGTCCTGCAGGCCCCAAATTTCTGTTGCTCCCAAACTCCTGCGCTGTTGGATCTTCAAACCTCGGGGTTCCACTGGCCGAAAGGTCAACCCCGAGGTTCTCTTCATGGGTTCCTCCAGGGTTCTTGCTCCCTCGTTGCCGGCCTCCAGCCTCTCTGCTCCTTTATTGGCGGGGAGCTTGCTGTGGGCATTGTGAACTTAATGGAGTTCTAGTTTTTTCCTTTGGAGGTTCCTTCCGCCCACCCTGGTTGGGAAAGTTTTTTTTGTTTTGTTTCTGCTCTCCAATATTTATATTTCTTTGCTCTGCTGCGGCTCGCTGCGTTCCCTGTGATTTTTTGTACGTTTTCTGTCTTCATTATTTTTTTAAATACTTTATCATCTTGCCGTCTCTGCCTCACTGCATTTGGGTCGTCCACCAGGACCTACAACATGACAATATATAAAAAGAGAAACCTTTCTTTTATTAAAAATCAAGCATTTATCTTCTTAATCCATTCCAGATTTCTGTGTTTTCCTCCCTCTTTTTACTCCTGGATTTTTTGTCCTCTTCACAACAACTACAAAAACAAACCAGATTATTAAAAGCAAGTTAAAAAAAACATTATTGGTGCTGGGGATTACATTAGCACTATTTTTTGGCTATTTTTCTTCTTTTCTTTTTTTTTTTAGAATAGATGACCTTAGTGTTTTTCTTAACTATTTTACTTCTGCCGAAACATTGTTTGAAATGAAAGTATTGTAAGATTTTCTGTGCTTCATTAAGTTTATTTTCAGTTCAAAGTGTCAAGTGTTTGACGTTGAGGAAGAAGAAGGCCAGCTGAATGTATGTGTGCCGTACAGGTGGCTGCGTGCTTATGAGAATGCAGTGTCCTTCCACTTCAGTAATTACTTCGTGGGTCATCTCAGTGAAGGCACCAGCATGTTGGCCGGAGTGGGTTTCACAGAAGAAAAAGACAACATCCAATGGTAACTTTCACTGAGCTTAGCTACTGGACTTATCTAATTTATAGTGGAGTATTTGTGAAAAGGCAAACTGGGTAAATGTAGAATATGTTTATTTCTAATCACTCTTTGTATTTTTTGTGCAGGAATATGAGGATAGTGAAGCCCCTGAGTGTGGAAATGCCTCGCTCCATGGTGCTGGTCGTGATATCCTGGAACATCCCAATGTCTCAGTGGTTAAAAACCTGTGGGTCCTGGCCTCCCTCATTCACTATTACTAGATATTATTGTAGTCAAATACACCCAACATTTTTCAAACCAATACAATGGTGAATATGTTTGGCTTCATGGTTTAACTATCTTGATTTCGATAGTTAATCAAGATAGCTAATCTTTGATCAACTATCTTGACCAAGGATTAAGATGGCTCTTATACTGCTGAATCGCTTAATAGCTTCTCGTTTGTCTCAGAGTTAGAATCCACATCTCTTGGAAGGCAAACAAAGAGCTGTGCATGTTAAATAATTGGTTTGAACGTGTTCTTTTCTCTGTCTTTTTCAGATGTGTTTAAAACCTCCATGAAACTAGGAACCTTCCCTGCAATCCTTGTGACATATACAGCCAGCGCCCTCCTGCATGTCAGTCATTTTTCTTTGTTCACAAGTCTCTGGTGTACGAGATGGGCGAAACTTCAAATTTGTGAAAACATAAAACTATGGATGTTTGTGTCTCTGTGTGTGTGTGCGTGTGTGTGTGTGTATATGTCTGGACTGTACTGTAATTCCCATACTTTAGTTTTTTGTCGTTTTACTGGACTGGCTAATTTTACTGGGATTAGCAGGAGCCTTCACTCCGAATTAGAATGTGAAACATTAAATAATTTCTGAAACAGTACATAATTTTTAACTCCAGTTTGCTCATGGATTCCTTTTGGATTAAATGGTTAAAAACTGAACCTTTCTTCGAATGTATTTTTTATTTTTGTATGTTAGCAGACCAGAATCTTCTGTTTAGTCAATTTCATTCCAGTTTCATGTATTTTAAAGTTTAGGTCCGTCCGTCTGTACGTATGTAAGTACGGACATGCCGTCCTGTCCTTGCAGGGATTTTGGAAGTGGCAGGTGCCTATCTCCAGCAGTCAAAAGAAACCAAAAACTATCTTAATTCCAACAACAAATTAGCTACGAGAGTTAGTAACTTAGTTACGAGAAGGAAGTAAATATGCTGGCTAGTCCTTTTTTGTTGTCAATTGAAAAAAAAAAGCACATATAAGAATGACAAAAATAAAGAAGCATAATAAAACTTTAGTCTATTTGTTTCTTCAAGGAAATTGCTGAATAGTTGAGGCTGTTTTGTGCTGCTGTTTTCTTCAGGGCCTGAGTTTTCACCTGGGAGCTGTTCTGCTCACACTGGGATTCATCACATATGTTGAACATGGTATGTAATCATCTCTGCCTGTGCAGTAGGTGACTTTGACAGCCTCATGAATGCAGGAAACACTAATCGTCTTCATCTGAAATGAACTTCTGCGTACAGGAAGAAATACTTATGACACAAAGACACTGTCTGGATTTGGGGTTGTTGAGTTGTTTTGGGGCTTGTTTATTATTTTTTTGTTCCTTAGTCTCTTTATTTTGATTAGATAAGCCTTTTTCTATTTTGGTGCCATTTTTCTCTCTCTCCTCAGCCTGCCATCTGCCCTTTCCCCTCACACCTACAACCTGTTAGCCAGTTAATCCTTTGTTCCAGTATTCACACTCCCAGTATTGATTCATTGTTCTCTCATTCCTCCTTGATTGATCCTCCTGTTTAATCCCATTACTTCCCTTTTCACCCTGCTAGCATTTTTTGTTGTTTTGTTCTGCTCTGGCTCCCTGCTTTCCCTGCGATTTTTGTAAGTTTTTGTTAAGCATTTTTCTTAAACTTTCATCACCACTCGCTTCCTCTACCTCTCTGCCACTTCAACATTCATCACCTTTCTATACTCAAATTAGTATTAAATGTAATAATTACTTCTATGTATTCTGATATTACACGTTTTTCCTTTTCCTAAAGTCCAGCACATTCTTTTGCATAAATAAAATGTCATTTCTTTTTAGCTAATTGATTAATTAACGATTACCTTTTTTGCCTGTCGTCAGTTCTGAGAAAGAAGCTTGCACACATCCTTAGTGCCTGCATTCTGTCCAGGCCCTGTGCATCTGACTGCAGCCATCGACACAAGAAGGTGCGGCCCTATTGTTTTTATTATTGCTGTTAAATTGACTAAAGAAAGCAGTTCCATTTATCAACATGCAGTGCTATCCTTCCTTCTTTACTAGATAACCTAAACGGGAAGAATACAATATTGGTACATTATACTGATGCTGCCTTTTAAGCAGCATCATTTTTCCTTAAAAAGATTATAAAATTATCTTGTGTTCAGGAGTTTTACATTTTCAGAAAGTTACCATGGTTTATTTGACAATTGAATAATAAACACTGACAGCTGAAGTGCCTGAAATGGACAATGCTTTAAACATTTCCACTTCACAGCTAGTAGGGGTGTAGGAATAAATTTAGCTCATAAAGCGAGACGATACCTGAGAGAAGATGATCAGGAGATGACAGAAGATGATTAGCGGGGGTGAGAGACAATTTTACCAAACGTTAAGGTATTTTCCTGAAGTCAGTTTATTAGGTTGTGACTTTTGCTTTTTAGAATTGATGTAGTTCTGTTTAGGAATAGTTTAGGAACAGCATTTCTCAGTGTACAATTGCAAGTAATTATGGGATTTCATCATCTGCGCTCCATAATATAATTAAACGATTTAGATAATCTGGATAAATCGTCAAGTAAGCATACAGCCAGAGTGGCTATAATGCGGCTTAAGGACAACAAAATGAATGTTTGAAGTGTCACTGACACGATAAAACCACTTACATGATTTAAAGATGGACTATTGTGCTTTCATTCTGTATTCACAGCAACACTTTTTATTCACAGTGTGAGAAACACTTATTGTGAAAAGCTTTTGTGTACACAGAATGAAAGCACAACAGTTAATCTTTTTAAACTGACCAAATGTACGTAAATTTCTGAAATTGAAGGTACAAAAATAATCTTAAAAAAACATCTATTGTTAAGTTTTCTGGCGTTTAGCAATTAGAAATAATTTTAGTGTTTCTAACTAACGTAAAACAAGAGACGTTTGATCTGTGGAAGAGAAGAAAGAGTATAAAAAACTTGTTTTATTTCTGGTTTCAGCGGCATGCACACACAGAAGTATATATTATTTATAGCACTTAGACTTAGTTTACAGTTGGTGATATTTCCGTTGTTCATGAATTAAGATGCTGGTATTAAACATAGATTCAGTGCACTGGCCCACTTTGGGCGCTGGCTGTAGCTATTTGGATTTTTACTGCTGAATTTTGATCAGTGATTCTTATTTCCAGTTTTTGCTCTCCTCTTTAGAAAGTGTGGGTGCTGTTGCTGAATCTAGTGTTCAGCTTGCTAGTCGTCTTCCATCTCACCTACTTGGGCTCCATGTTTGATCCTGGATCTGACGAACAGGAAGTGGAAGAGGTAAACAATTCTATTAGATTTGCATGGGATCTTGATGATGGTGACAAGTCAGCTTTTTGTTAACATACTTTAGAATTGCTGAGGGAAAAAAAACACAAGGTCATTTTTTTTAATACAAACTCGTACTATGTGAGATCTACATGGAACACCAGGTCAATCAAGTGTATTTACTCTTTTTCAGACGTAGTTGATTTGTACACAGAATGAAAACACAAGAGTTTTCTACCCCTTGGAGAAAAAGGTTGAGATCTGAATAAAACCGTAATCTTTGTTATTTCTGTTTAAGGGTTACGCAGCGATCCATACCATTCAGAGGTGGTCTGAACTGAACTGGGCGAGCCACTGGATCGTTTTTGCTTGCTGGGTTTTCTATCGTTTAATTCAGTGAACTTGTTGTAGTAGATTTAAAAAAAAATGTCCGTCATTAAAACTTTTTTTACACAAAATATTTCCTTGAAGTTTGATTGTTTTTTTTTGTATCAACATGCATCCATGTGACTGAAATAAACAATAAAAACATGGTTCTGTAATGAATTGTGTTGTTCACATCTAAACTACACAAAAACTTAACATACAGATATGTTAAGTTTTTAAAACTACTGTAAATAGTAATGGGCTAAACTTGCAAATCCTTCATCATGTCGTCAGTTTATTTTCTTAAACTGGACCTGGTCACTATATTTGCATGTTTCTTTTATTATATTTTGCATATTATGTTTACTTTTTGTTGTTGTTGTAAGTTTTAGTCCATAAGTATTTCTGTAAATGTTCAGTCTTTGAACAAAATGTAAACAATAAAAGTGTCCTGTGAAAGTGTTCACATTCTTTTTTTGCTCTTTAGTTAACATTATTCATATAGAGTCATTTATTAATAATAATAATAATAACAATACATATATGCAATTTTTAGAGCGCTTTTAGGACACTAAAAGATGGTTTACAAGAGAAAAATAACTAAACACACGGTGGTGGTGGATAGACAAGGTTAAACAGGTAGGTCTTGAGTAATAATTTGAAGATACGTAGTGTATGGAAGCCCATTTCTGCCACTGATTAATTTTTTTTAATCATCATAATGAGATAGGTACTCTGAGATACTGCAATTTCTCCCCAAAATTCTCAACAAATTACAGTACAAAAAGGTATCAATTCTTCTCTAACACTTAGAATTGACTTAAAAAAGTAAGAAATTGACCAAAGTTTTATTTCTGTTACAAACCATATATATTTTGCATAAGAGTAGCACATTTTTCCAGTGTGTCATATTTAAAGACCCGGCATGTATGTAAATAGTTTTTACCTAATATAATCAGAAAATTTACACCATATTTGCTATTATCAAACTCACTAAATTGGATTTATCTTGAACTGAAAGCAGGTAGTTGGATCCCTTTGGGATGAATCCACATCTGAAAGTCAAGTATAATCTATGGAGAACCCAAAGGGACAATGAAGGAAAAAGGAAAAAGAACTTTCTGCTGCAATACTCACTACATACCAACTTGTGCCAAGATGCTTTCTCATGTGCACAAGAAAGTATTCGGTGCTCACTAGATAGTATCTCAAGTTGTTTTAAATTGTCAGTAATATCAGAGTATATGTCTTGACTAATCATATCCTGCTAAAGTAATGGGATAGTGTTTAAAATTTGGTTATATTTTTTCATGGATTTGATTTTTTTTTATAGAAATCCTGATGTTGTCAAAGGTTTTTATTTTTGCTGTCCATAAAATGGGCAACAGCCCACAATTATTTGAGTACCACTCGTCAGTAAAAATAGATTTTCTATCACTCAGAATGTACCGTTTACCATAGTTTATGCAGGAGTATTATGCCATGTCAAATTCTGAGTAAGAATGAGTTTCCAGCAAAGAACAACATCTCCAGATCCCAAATTAGTAAATGTATTAGACATAAATGTATGTTCAACAGAATAGGATGCTTATAAAAATCTAAGAAAAATATAGACACATTTTCAATAGTCAAGTCTGTTGTGTTTTATTCAGCATAAGCCGAAGAATTTATTCCAGGTGAGACCAGAAACAAGTTCTATTCACTCGTTCATTAAGAAATAAGCAGATTATTAGTTATGTATAAAGAGATTTAATGCCCAATGAAGCAATGTAAAATACAAACTCATTTTGTATTTTGACAAAGAGTCTGTCACTGTCCAGCAATGTGCTCCACCCAGCATATTTTACAGAGTGAAGGAAATAATGGAGAAACTTTTCTGCTTTTATGTATGCCACTGTGGCAAGCCGTTTTAACCTAAATTCGGTTTAGGTTCCAGATATCTCAAATTGTTTTATGACTAGACGTTTTTAGCGATTTAAGATATCTCTAATTATATCTTGACTAGATAAAATACCTATTTCAGATATCTCTACATTCTGACTAGTCGAAATTACGTCAGATTTACCACAGAGTTGAAAGGGGAAACCGAATTTATGTTAAAAGGCTTGCCATACAGCTTTTCTTTTTAAGATATCTTAAATTAACATTCTCACTAGTCAGAATGACATTACTGATATCTTGAATATGTATTATGTATAGTCAAAACGTCCCTGACTTACGTGGCAATTTGAAAGTAAAAAAAAAACAATGAAAAATAAAAAGAACGACAAAAAGATGTTTGAAAATGCACAATTTTCCTGTTGAAAATGCTTTGACAACAGCAATTTTAGCTTTTCATAGCTGTTTTTAAGTGCATTTGGTTTGTCGTAAATGAATTAACAGGAAATTCTTTGCATATCTGAGAAGCAGTCTTATAGTTGATGAGGTTTTCCGTTCTGTGCATATCCAACATTGCCGAGCTCTTTCTACGGCAGGGGTGTCAAACTCCAGTCCTCAAGGGCCGGTGTCCTGCAACATTTAGATGTGCCTCTGCTGCACCACACCTGTATAGAATAATTAGGTAATTAGCAAGGCTCTGGAGAACTGATCTACTCAAGGAGGAGGTAATTAAGCCATTTCATTCGGGTGTTTTGTACCTGTGGCACATCTAAAAACTGCAGGACAGCGGCCCTTGAGGACTGGAGTTTGACACCCCTGTTCTACGGTGTGGCATTTCCTGACAATTTTATGCAGGAAACATAAAATTCTGCAGGCAACTGTTTGGACAGCGTAAAGGGGCTTCCGCGCAATTCTTAATTCAGAAATCCAAAATTCTAATTTTGACTTGTCATAATTAAGTTCAAGATATCTTAAATTGTAATTACGGATGTGTCCCGTCAAATGACGGATCCAGTGTCGTAATTTGAGATGTCTTGAGAGGAATTTTTACTCGTCAAAATGTAATTGAAGATATCTTGGATTATTATTCTTACTAGTCAGAATGTAAATGCAAATATCTTACATTACCATTCCGAATAGTCAAACTGTAATTTTGTCTAGTCAAGATGCATTTTTAGATATCTAGAAAGTAATTACGGATAGTCAGACGAAACCGAATTTATGTTAAAATGGCTTGCTACTGACTGATATATGTCTTCCTCTGCTGAGCTACGAGGTCGCTTCGGTACGACCAATACATTTCCACTGGCTTGCTCTCAACCTACCTTTTCCTTCGTTTATCTCGAACGAGCCAATAGCAGAGCGTCTTTCCTGTCCCTCTGCTTTTGCACCAATGATTTGGCTAAGAGATGCAGCTCATCCAATCAGCAACTGCTAAGATCCGAGGTGGAGGGCGGTCTTAGCCGCTGGCGTTTTAATGTATTTTGGCGGTTATGCGGAAAACATGGCGCAAATTTTGAAAGGTACTGTATCGAGAGTGTTGTTTAACTGTGTTTTCGGGGTATCCTTCGTTAGGAAGTTGCAACATGAGAATTATTGTTATTCTGCTAATCCACGGGTCAACTTTGTGACAGAACTTTACTGTCAACTTTGTTTTTGCTATGCAGAGTATCTTCTTTATCGCGACTGCTGGACAATTCAAATTACTTGCGCTTCTTCATGAATTCGGTTGTCAAGTTTTAATACAATTTAAGGTGTGTGTTTAGAGAAGCATGTTGCCTTGTGTGTGGAATGTTAGTGTGGAAGACTGATGTGAAAGGAAGAGGGACAGAACGGCCTGAGAGAACGGAGAGCTCCACGCGGGAAGCAGCGCCTTGAAAACGATTAAATGTCTGTGGATCTGTACTTAGACGTATCCGGCTTCACATTTAGACTTACGAGAAGTTGCATTTTGATCTGTGTTTGAAAATTAGTCAAGTTAGCGCTGCCAGAACAGTAAGAGCAAATATTTCTCCCAATCCTTTTCTAAATAATGAGCGATGTGTTGTTTTCCCCCCCCTAAAAGCCAGCAGTTTCTTGGTTTATGCGGACACATGTTCAAAAACATCAATAAATTATGTCCCAAGGGTTCTGTGATTGTTCTAATTTGCGCTTTTGAATTAGACTAAAACCTTGCATTTTGCGTTGCCGTCTGCATTTAAGTACATCTTTTTGATTTTTGCATGGCCAGATTGCTGCGTACCTTGCAAGATAACTTTGGATGAGCTAGAGACGCTTTGCCGTGGGGAGAGGCTGTACTGTCAAGAGCTTAATGTCAACAGAGCCAATGTCAATGACTACGAAGTGGAGTTTCTCTGTGATTACAAGAGGACCAAGGAGGTAAGGTCTTATTATTTTAGCAATGAATATAACTGGTTCTGTAAAATTTTCAGTTTTTTTATGTCGAGAAATAAGATGCATTCTCTTAATATATATATTTTTTCATTAACTGATTTACAGAAGAAATAGTTTAGCCAGGTTTTGCTTATGCATGCGTTCCCTTTTTTATTTCCCAGAAAACCAACACATGAAACTGCAAATATTGTCTCAAGTTTCACCAGGCTTATTGCTAAAGTGTCTTGGGGAAAAAAAACACAACAACGGGTAATTTAGAAGTGTGCATGGAAATAACGACTTCAGTTTATTTTCTGAAGATCTGTCTGTTATCTTTTCCACACCTTTTATTTTGAAACCAGTGTAGAAAAGCATACTGTCAGTTATTACAACAGTACACTTTGACTGAGCTTAGCTATGCTGTAAAGCAGCAGTTTCAAAAAACAAGCTATTGGAACAATAAATAATTGAGCAGTGCTGAAATTCCACAACGTCTATGTTTGCATGCAAGTAGGCTAAAAAAATACTGTTGATTTCACTTTGTAAGATCTGTTTTTATCAGAGGACTGCTTTTAAAATATCCTTTAGAATGATAGAAACACATTCTAATTGGATAAAACAACTCCTTTCATATTATTTTAGACCCTTTCCAAAGTTTCAACTTGTCAAATATGTTTATAGTTTTCTTGTCGGCATTGGAAAGTAAAATGGCCCTACACCTTATACTTTTCATGAGCAAACATTTGCGGTGTCACGCTACCAGCATTAAGTAATCATACTCCGACCTGATACCACTTTACACTGCAGTGCAGCTCACTAAACCACACCGCATACCAGGTTATGGTGGTAAAACAATAAGTTATTTGTTGATCCTCCTAAATAAAGAAGAAGAAATGAGAAATCTGATGGCAGGAGGGGGTGAAAATGTCAATAGTTTGGAGCAGAGGTGGCACTAGGCATTTCTGGTGTCCATCATTTTGACTGCCAAACAAAATGTAATCCTAATCTTTTTTTTACATACATTTTAAAACGACAGCTGAACAGACAATCCATCATCAAGCTGAACACATTTAACGTTCTCTCTGGAGTGACAAAGTTTTGAAAGTTAACATTTCACCAATTGAAGTGATCAGAAGTCAACAAGACTGCAAACATTATCGTCACTGGAGGAATAATCCCACCGTGGTGGTTCAAATCGAGATGGGGATAATAAAAAGTTGGCCACTATGAGTTAAAAAAAAAAAAGCAAACAAAACAGCTGCTATGATGGGCACAGCTCAATCTGTGTTTATGTAAAGTGCTTCAAGACATTTGTTGTGAACTGGCAGCATATAAATATACTGAAACATTTAATTGAGTCATCTCTCTTTAACTTGGTGAAGGATGTGTAGATCAGTCTTTGGGAGGACTAAAGTTTTTATGTGTTTCAGGGAGAAGAGTTCTACTTTGTTAAGTGGAAAGGTTTCCCTGAATCTGTCAATACGTGGGAACCCAAAAGGAACCTCAAATGTCCAAAACTAATGAAACTATTCCACCTGGACCTGGATCAAATACTGAAGCGCCAAAAGGGGCGTGGCCTCCCCAAGAGGTTGGATAAAGAAACTGTCTTGATCCTGATTCAGAAAGCCAAACTTCGTCAGAGTCTGCACCAGTGGGAAATCCATTTAAACAAGACTCGCAATCACCCGGGTCGCATTTTTGTCATAAACGAAGTGGACCTAGATGGCCCTCCGAAACACTTCACCTACATTAACAATTACAAAGTCGGGCCAGGTATTGTGATCAACGAAATGGCTGTCGGCTGCGAATGCACGGACTGCGTGAACGAGCCGGTGAATGGCTGCTGCCCGGGGGCCTCGCTCCATCGAATGGCCTACAACGACAAGGGTCAAGTACGGATCCGGCCAGGACAGCCCATCTACGAGTGCAACTCCAGATGCAACTGTGGCCCCGACTGCGCCAACAGAGTGGTGCAGAAAGGAATCCAGTTCGACCTGTGCATCTTTAAGACGGAGAACGGCCGTGGCTGGGGCGTCCGCACGCTGCAGCACATCAAGAAGAACACATTTGTCATGGAGTATGTTGGAGAGGTGAGACCTGCTCAAATGTTGTTATAGTCTTTTAGTAAACTGGGGTCTATTTTAAAAAAAAAAAAAATTTTTTTTTTTAGGTAAATCTGTGCCCTGTGTGTGGCTCACTAAGTACAGCTCAGCTAATAATTATATTCTTGATGTGATGAAATTAAGGTATTCTAAAAAGAGCTGTTTTGTCAACAGATGTAGCTCAACAAAACTAGGTTGGTGTTTAGTTTCCTGTTCGTGTTGCGGTGAAGAGACCTGCAGTGTTCTGCGCAATATGGAATGCTTATTTATGTAAGGTCAGTGTTTCCCAACCCTGGTCATCAAGGCACACTGCCTTGCATGTTGTAGGTGTTTCCCTGCTTCCACACAACAGTACTGCACTGAATCACGTGTTTAAAACGAAGAAACATCTACAGCAGGGGTGCCCAAAGTGGGTCCTGGAGGGCCGGCATCCTGCATGTTTTAGTTCTCTCCGTGGTTTAACGCACCTGGATCCAATGACGGCTCGTTAGAAGGCCTAAGAAGAACATTGACCTGCTGAAGAGGTTGTTCCTACCACCAGGGGGAGAACTGAAACATGCAGGATGCCGGCCCTCCAGGACCCACTTTGGCCACCCCTGATCTACAACATGCAGGACACTGTGCCCCAAAAGGACCAAAGTGCTGTACAGAATACATAAAAACAATGCAAATGCCATTATAAAGACACAGAAACATAAAACAGAGAAATAGAAAATAGTCTAAAAATGCATTCCCATCAATGCAATAAAAGCCTACAAAAATACACAGAAGATAATATCAAAATCTTGCGCGGTGTCAAAAGGCTAGGACAAAGAAAAGAGTTTTAAGAAGGGATTAAAAATCAGTTCTCTGGTAACTTATCCCACATTTTAAGACCTGTCATAGCAAAGGCAGATCCTTCCTAAGCTTCTGTTTTGTGTTAGACTGAGGAACAGCTGATCAGCAGGGAGCAGGAGGACGGATAATGGTGCAGCAGCTCAGAAAGAAGCAAAGCCCTGCAGAGCCTTAAAACCAAAAGATCTTTAAAATCAATCAAATGTATGTGAAGCCTATGGAACTAAATTAGTCTCAAAGATATATGTATGCAATAAGATTCACAGGGCTACAACAACGTTTGTAAGTGCACATCATAATTCACAAATGTGTATAGCGATTCATAAAGTGTGCACCTCAAGAACCACATATGTGCTGCAGTTCCTCAAATTTAAATGGCCTGTATAACGATTCATCAAATCCAGAGGACCCCCAAAGTGCTTTACGCTACATTCACCCATTCACACACACATTTACACACAGAGGAGAGGCTGCCATCCACTGGTGCCACTGAGTCCTCTGATCACCAGCTGTGGTCAAATTTACAGCTTTCAAGCTGCGCATACAAATCCACGACACAAATGAGATGACACGGTCAAGGCTGTTGAAGACCTGCGATATCTGAGAACAGAAATTGTAATGCTGCGTTGAAGGCAGTTGAAAGGCTTGGATATCTGAGCGTTATCAGATTTAATGGTAATAGTTCCGTATTTTTGGCTTGGCCCAGTGGGACAAAACCACTATAGTACCGACATGCACTTCCGTCAAAGTGACTGGACTCTACAAATGTTAACTTTGTAGGCTGCGCTCCTGAAATATACCAATTTATATGAAAATGTTCTTCTTTTCCTGGAAAAATAAAAACTCAGTGAAAACTAAACGAGAGCAGCAGCACAATCTTCAGCGCAAACGGTTTAGCCTCCATCATGGGTCAGATTACCCATAACGTGGTCCATCTTCTGCATGATAGTTTTTGTGTAAGGTTTTACTGGCTCTATGTGTCATAATTACAAAATAAGATCTCATAATTATGAGATCGCTGAAAAGATGCCATGAATGTCACTGCCTGGCGTTCTGTGTCACTCATGGCCTGGGGCTTCCACAGAGAGCCAAAGTTTAAGTAATTGATTTTTATTTTCTGAGAGTGAGAGCATATAACAACCAACAATACTCTATAGTCATCAAACTCAATGTTTCCCTCAGAAAATGTGCTAAGCCGCTATGCCCAGTGGTAGGTTTGCCAGGGCGATCCACCAGCTGCCCGCCATGTTTCTATTTTTTTTTATTTTTAAACTTGTAAGTTGACAGGAAATGTAAAAATATTACTGGGTTATTATGTTACTGGAAGACATTGACAGTACTTAAAGACACAACTATAGAGTCTTAATAACACAAACAAAAAATACAGTTAAAATAATAAATACCTTTTTTGCACTTCTGTTAAGTTCCAATGAAGTAACCAGCCAGTGGGTCTTAAAACATGCGGGTCACATTCTGAGCTAAGCCAAACCATAAATGAACTAAGCAGCCGCTGAAGGCCCCCCGGATTTTCAGGGGCCCACATGAATGCTAACATTTGAACACAGACCATTGGTCTAGAATGTTAACATTTGTTTATTGAGAATGACAATTCTGTTAAATTTGATTTAGTTGTTTCAGCAAATATAAATTAAGATTTAAAATTATTTAGCTTTGGAATTTAAGATTTGAAAGAGCTGGCAAGTTTAACTTGTAAAAGTGCAAAGAACAGTCTCTATAGTTAGTCTTTTGTTACCAGGGTTTTCCCCAGTGTATTATCAGCCTGGCGGGCCACCAGGCTTCACTTGTGCCCCCACCAGGCTTAGAGTTTTTTGTTTTTTTTTTGCATTGTGTAAGATTTTACAGTTGGTGTTCAACTATAAACACCAACTAATCTTCCTGTAAAAAACATAATTATCAAGTGATATTTTAAAATCTTCTCTGAACTTTAAATAATTTTTAACTCAAAAACATGGTGAGCTGCCCTACCACCCAACCAACAGGCTTAGCAGGTTTTCTGGGGGAAACCTTGGTTACCATAGCTACAATTTGAGTCTATGAGTTTAATCTTTGTGTTTGAACTCAGTTGGTTCAGCAAATTACAATTACAACCTACTGCTTTTAAGCTTAGTCAATTAAATTAGATCCTCTCTCCTAGATTCCACTAAATCTATACTACTGTTAGTGATGTTGATATTCTTAGCAGGAAGAGGGGCCCATTATTCAAATTCTGCTCAAGACCCCATTCAACCTTGGATCAGCCCTGTATGACACGCAAGAGTCGTGCAGGGTTGAGGCGACACTGAGCTTGGAGCGACAAATGGGGAGATTTAATTTATGTGGCACTAGGGACCAGCACCGTAGAGAGATGGTAGGGACCAAGCTCTTCCATTTTCCTGACTGTTGAGGCTATTTGATTTGTAGGCTGATTATGACAAGTTTTTCCAGATCTCTGCTGTTGTCAGCTGGCTGGCCCTTTAGTGCTCGTTTGCGTACTAACGCTCCAACCAATCAGGGAAGACAAACAAACTTTATCAAGCTGCAGCGCAGACACAGAACCAAGCAACTGCTAAACATAATTCTTTGTTCACAAAATGTTATAAAAAAAAAAACAACCTTCCCATTTAAATTGGTATATTTCAGCACTGCAGCCTACAAAGCTAATAGTTGTAGAATCCACTAACTTTAATATGAGTGCATGTCTTTAATATAGTGGTTTTGTGCTACTGGACCTGGAAATACTCTGATATCTGACCTTTTCACCAGGCTTGAACGCATCGTCTCAGTTGCAAATCCCGCACGTCGAACGCGCAGGCCAGCTGACCCATGAGCTCATGTTGAGCGATGCATCTGCAGCTGGTGATTCGGGCACGCACATTTTGGGGACTGGCCCACTGTATTATTCTTGTGCACTTTTGAACGTGTAAATTTCAGAAACTTGTTTACACGTATGTGAATGTTGAGGCATGCATTTATGCGTTGTGTTACATGTTCCATCGTTTCCTCAGATCATTACAACAGATGAAGCAGAGAAGAGGGGCCATTTCTATGACTGCCAGGGCTCTACGTACCTGTTTGACCTGGACTATGTGGAAGATGTTTACACTGTGGATGCAGCTCACTTAGGAAACATTTCCCACTTCGTCAATCACAGCGTAAGTGTCCGCAGAGTCCAAACATCTTTTAGTACTTCTGTCTGCCAAATGAATAACTATAAGTGAGAGCAAAGGGCATAATTAACAAAATTAGTAAATGAGATCAAAATTACTACGTCGGGACATTACCTGATTTGAATTAGAATTCCTCCTGTCATTGTACAAGAAAGAAGAACAAAGCCTAAAAATGTCAACTCCTGAAGGCAGTGCAGCAAAGAACATATAAGTATATCGACAATATAATATAAAACTGCAGTAAAAACACTCGGGATGTTTGTGAGCTGGAAAATTATGATTGCTCAGGGTTTGGATGAATTTGTGGTGCTCAGGGCAGCAACAGCTCTCGGGTAGAGACAGTTATTTAGTCTGTTTGTTCTTGTCTTTATTGCCCTGAAATGGTGGTTGGGGGTTAAGAAGAGGTGGTGGTCGGGGGGTGAGGGATCTCTGGTGATGCTTCTCCAGAGATCGCCACATCGCCAGTGAAACGATATTTAAACCCACAACTAGTTTTAAAAATCAAATAAAAAAAGACGATTAAAATGAATGTCAATTGTTTGCACTTCTGTTTAATCCAAATTCAGTCAGCAGCTCCATACGGCCCCCCAGGGCTTCAGGGGCCCATAAATGCTAAAATCTTAACACAGAACACAGATACATAAATGTGTCATTTGTTTATTCAGATCATCAATGCTGCTGAATTTGATTTAATAGTTTCACCATAAATAAATTAAAAGATTTAAATTGTTTAACATTTAAATCTGGGCTCGGCTCTGTCTGGGTTCCTAAGATGTTGTTCTGTAAACATCTTCTAGGAATAAATCTGCTCTGCCAGTGAAACGCTCAGGGCAACAGAAACTCTTGCAATCTGGCTTAAAAAAAAAAAAAAAAAAAAAAAAGAAGCAATGTTTTTATTTTGTTTTCATAAAAACATAAACAAGAACGGCTCAGCCTGGCGGTGGGGCTAGTGAAGCATGGTGGCTGCCACGCCTGTAATACACTGGGGTAACCCTGCTGTGTGAGTACTGTCACAGCACTGCCTCAACCCAGTCTTCTTTAGGCAATGCGTGAATTCAGCAATTTTCATTAAAAAAAAAAAAAAAATAGTACGACCAATAAAAAAAAAAACAACAACCCTAATTTATATAAAAGTGGACAAAGGGATTTTCTCTCCTCATTGTAAGCATCTGTGTTGCTCCACATGTACTCTTTGTGCTTGTAAGGATTATACGTAGCAGATTTAATGACAAATCAACTCATTAAATCTGGAGCGATGCTCAATAAATCACACTTATTATTGCTTGCCTGTTCATGGCTGCTTTGAGATTTTCATTTTCATTAGTCTTAAACCCTTTTAGTGGTTATTTTATAGTTTTTGCTGCTCAATGTGAAGGGCAACTTGCAGTTCAATTTTAATAGCCATTTACATAAAAATATGCTATTTTTTAAAATATATATATAAAAAGGGTGCTGCAGTGCGGTTTTCTTAAAATACGTAAAAGCATTTCTTTTTATTCTTGTTATATCTGACCCTGAAAATCTTTTCTTTTTTGTAGTGTAACCCAAACCTGCAGGTCTTCAATGTGTTCATTGATAACATTGACGAGAGGCTTCCCAGAATTGCTTTATTTTCAACACGGGCGATTCGTGCTGGAGAAGAGCTGACATTCGACTACAAGATGCAAAGTAATTATTACCCACTTTTGTATGTTCTATTATAGATTATTGAAGTCTGCTTTTGGGAAAAAAAACCCAAACCCTCCGACTTGCTTTCTTTGTTTCTAGTTGATCCAGTGGACACAGAAAGTACCAAAATGGACTCCAGTTTCAGTCTAGCAGGACTCCCTACCTCACCAAAGAAAAGGATTCGAGTGGAGTGTCGCTGTGGATCAGAATCCTGTCGAAAGTACCTGTTTTGACAGAGGTCTGCAAAGAATGTTGCCCTAAAAAAAAAAAGAAATGACAGCTGGAGTTGAAGTTTTTTTTTTTCTTTTCTTTTTTTCTTTTTTAAATATAAGTTTTTTAAAAAACTTCTTATATTTTCCCATGGCAATGTTTTAATACATACGGTGTTGTTGTTTTCTACCATGAACTGCAGCTTCTGCAGTTCATGGTTAAATTTTTGCTTCTACTTTAGTCTGCCATTACACCCGAGTGTCTTTAACCCGACATTAAAATGCAATTTTACAGACTGTCGGTCTGAGCAGCATTTATAAATGTTCTTCTGAGAGCAGCGACAAACAGCTGTAGCTGTTTTTGATTTTGGCATTTGTCAACAGATTTGCTCAAGTGCAAATTCACGAGCTCTTATATTTGTGCTTGGACTTTAGATTGAGGTAAATTTGAGGCATAAATGAAAGGGTTTTGATTTTTATAGTGCTCTCACAGGTTTGATGGTCCTGTGAGCTCTGACAGCTTTGGACTATCTTTTTCTAGACTAATGATGAAAAACTATTCATCTATTTTGTCAGCTGCATTATGTTCTGTTGTTATAGTCTTCTACAACTCGAGTCTATGAATGTTTGAACTTCAGTTCATGACCCGTGTGTTGTTTATTTTTAATGAGTTGTCGGATCCCTTAACTTTACCGTGTCATGCATATTGTATATTTTTATTATGTTGGTGCCCATGTTGCCAGTGCTGTGTTGCAAGTACAGTGATGTCTGTCAAAGACACACTGGCTTGCAGAATGATGTGGAAAATCCAATATTTTTGTATCTTTTGTACATATTTGTAGTAAAGATGAGACTGTGTGCTTGGATGTAAGAAAAAAAAAAAGAGCATATTTAAGAAAGACTGTTTCCGTATCAAATTTGTCTAAAATTGATTTTTTCATGTTGGATTATATTCATTAGGGCTGAAACAATTAATGGGTTTAATTGTGAAATAATTAAACTTAAGTTGTATTTTGAATAGATTAGAAATTCGTAAACATACTTTTGAAATCCTAGTATTGTGACGACAACATGCTCCATTATACTTTTGGTTTATTATTGCCAATGATGTTCACTTCTGGTTCTTTATTACTCTTTACATTATATACTTCACTACAATGCTGGAAAAATATTGTGCTACTAATATTGAATTGCATAAGGGCCTCTTCAACACACCTTCCACGTGAAAAATAATAAAGTGTATTTAATATATTCACATTTTAAGATTGGATTGCCAATACAGAAGTGTGCAAACTGTGCATATGTCGAAAGTTTACAGACAATATGTTAACAAAAATTAGCAACATTTTTATAAAAATAGGTACACTTTAGAGGAAATATGACAAATATTTCACCAAGGATGGAATATTGTTTTAATCCAGTGTCACGGTATTACTTTAGACTAATTGACATTTCTCCTTTCTAAGAGCAATGAGGAACAATGAAGGAAAACTCCCATTTACTGCAGTTTGCAAAAACCTACAGAAAAGAACAATAGAGCAGTTAAACAGAGAAAGTACTTGTATGTGGAATCAGAATCAATATTCAATAATGACAAAATCTTTATCGTAGTATAGCATAAACAATAATGAAATTGGTTGATAAATAATACTAGGTGGCATTTAATGCCCTCATGGCTACCAGGTATAAACGGTTCTTCAGTCTGTTTGTCGTTGCTTTTATGCTCCTGTTTCTGCAGCCAGATGGCAGCAGTTGGAACAAATCGTGATCAGGGTGTGAGGAGTCTTTTAAAACCTTCCTGGTTTCCTGAGGCAGTGGGATCTGTGCAGGTCTTCAAGAGAAAGCAGAGAGCAGCTGATGGTCCTCTGGGCAGATTGTCTGATTCTCTGGAGAGTCTTCCTCTGTGCTGCTGTGCAGCCGGAGAACCACAGAGACGATAGCAGACGATGCTTTCAATAGAGCATCCATAGAAGGACTCCAGCAGTTTTTCAGAAAGATTGTTTCTCCTGAGGACTCTCAGGAAATAGAGTCTCTGTTGGGTTTCCTTTGCCAGTTCTGCTGTGTTTACGTCCCAGATCAGGTTATGAACTCCCAGGAAACTGAAGTTTGACATCCTTTCCACCTGACCTCCACCATGAGCTCCTTGGTCTTGACTGTTTAGGATCAGGTTGTCTGTGCACCACGCTGTCAGTCGCTCCACCTCATTCCTGTAGACAGACTCATTCCCCCTGAGGTGAGACCCACTACAGTTGTGCTGTCTGCAAATTTAGCAACATTTCATTAACGGACTGAAACACAATCATGTGTGTACAGAGTGAAGAGCAGAGGGCTCAGCATGCAGCCCAGAGGAGAGCCAGTACTGATACTGATAGTTGAGGAGCTATGGGGACCCATAATGACCGTCTGTGATCCGTCAGAAAGTCCTTAATCCAGCAATAGGTGGAAGAGGGGATCCTCTGATCTGACAGTTTGCATAGCAGTTTGTCAGGAGGGTGGTATTTAATGCAGAACTGAAATCAATGAAGAGGGTGTGTGGGTAGCTCTCTCTTTGCTCAAGGTGAGACAAGACAGCATGCAGGACCGTGGCAACAGCTCTATAAGTAAACCAGTGTATCAAAGATGATTGTACACCAAGACAGGACTCTGAACCAGCCTCTCAAAACATTTCATTACCAATGGGGTGAGAGCCACTGGTTGGTAGTCCTTCAGGCAGGTGATGGATTTAAAAAAATTTTTTTTATAAACTGGAACGATGGAGGATTTCAGGCCGGATTTCAGCCTTTGACTGGAAACAGAAAGACCCCGGCCAGCTGCTCAGCACACAGGAACACTGTCAGGTCCTGCTGACTTTCTGGGGTTGACACACAGAACTAGTGTGATGATGATTGGGATTTTTTTAACCTGTGGTTAAAAAAATCATTTCAGATTGTCTCCTTTGTCTGCATGTGTATATGGGAGAAGTAGAAAAACAGTCAGCAATATAGGTGTCCATCTCCAGCAGTCAACTGGTGAGAGGCGGGTTCACCCTGAACAGGTCACCAGTCCATTGCAGGGTAAAAGCTAGCAATGAATGGAATGTATGAAAGAGAAATGATAGATTAACAAGGGAAATAAATACTGTCCAGTAATTTTTTTAATCAAGTCATGTTTATTAAGTACTTAGTGGCGTTGGTAACACACCAGTTTTTGCTGTTAAAAATGTGGCCAGCTGTTCAGTTTAAGGGGAAAACAACAAGCTTTCCACCATGGAGACGATGTGGAGCTTCATCCTCAGAACTGGTTGGTGATCTGGTGGAACCAGAGCCTCTTCTGAGACAGGACAGTCTTTAGGTTTTCTAATTCCTGATCCCTGGCTTCCTCTTTCATCTTCATTTGCTTAGACTGCAAAAATATGTAGAAGATAAAAACACTGATGAACGAGTTATAAGAACAGCCTCACAATATCAAAGTCTCTTTGGCATTCTGAGCTTAATTAAAGCCAGACTAAGTTTATGTAGAAAACTAAATTAAGTTGTGATACACAGAACCTCCATGCAGTTGTAACATGAAGCTTATAAATTGCTCTGCACTGCATTGTTGATAAATAAATGGTTTGTTCTTCCTGCTGCTCTCTGGCAAAAGTTATTCACTTAAACATTTTCAACAAAGTCCCGTTTTTAGGTTTTCTACAGAAGACAAGAAGTTGAGACAACTGCTAAAGTTCTTAAACCTATTTATTAGGAAACTTTTTTTTTTTTCTTTAAAAAAAACCCCAAGCTTTGAAATAAGTTGTGCTTCAGTTTTGTCTCAGTGGCATTCTTAGGTGAGATGACCTTTGCCTACAGAAAAAATAACCTCAGAAATTGCTGCTGACACCTGTTAGAATGTCAAAGTATGTAAATGGGCTTCCCCAGCGCTTACTGCTGTTAATGTTTCCTCTTCAAAAAAAGCGGTGTGACATTTTACACTGATAACTGAGCTTACAAAAAAAAACTGCTTTGGCTGAAGAAATGCAGTTTCCAACATAGACATGGTGTAAAAAACGTAGATTTGTTACAGAAAATGCAAAAGATGTGCTTCGTTTAGCTTTTTAATGTCAGGAAAATAACAAGAAGAGGAAAAATAGATAAATCTTTCCTCTTTTTTTATATAACTAATTATGACATTTTCTATGTGTGGCATTGTATTTTTTTTAGATATGTTTCATACTTAGTTTAAAATTTTTCTTATAACTTACTCCATCCATCCATCATCTTACACTCTTATCCCTCGTGGGGCTCCTGGTTACTATCTCCAGTGGGCAACGGGTGAGAGGTGGGGTCGCCCTGGACAGGTCGCCAGTACATTGTAGTCTACGTGAAGGTGAGGTCGTTGGCATGTAACCTGGACAACAGTGGCCCCAGGATCAATCTCTGGGGTTCTCCATGGTTTTACACCATTTACTCACGCACACCGGAAGCGTCCAGTTAGATGAATCTCATTAATTGGTAAGTTGTACCCTATTGTTTTAATTTAGACAACGGCACCACGTGATTAAACATGTCAAAAGCCCAAAGTTTAACTGTAAAATGTCTGAAAACATCTTCTTTTCTGTATCAACATTCATTTTTACTGACTACATAAAATAACAACGTGCAGTTCCAGTAAAATTAGTTCAGAAGTCAAATTGCCTGGGTTGTAACAAGCCTCGTTTTCAGGATATGCTGTTTAGCAACCATTTTTCTTTGAAAAGCTACAGACAAATGTAGTTATTCTAAACAACTAATGTTTATCTCCTAATTTGTAAAATGGGGTCACAATGGCAGATTTTAGTTCAGTAGGAAAGGCAGATTCCTCGAGTAATTATGATTTTGATAATTGGAGATATCAGATGTAGTTAAATTTTTTTCTTTCAAATCAATGGATGGCTCTAGCTTTAAAGCTAGAGCCATCCATTTGATGTTTCTATTCATTTCTAAGATATTTCCTAAAGGGAAGGAACAGGCCTGTTGCTAATCAGTGTGAACTGTTAGCTTAGCACAGCTTTAGGTGAAAATTCATCATCACTGCAGGATTTGTAGGAGGTTTTAGGTGAACAAGTATGAACAATAACCAAACAAAGGTGTTCTTGACATGAATGTATTACCCCCTTAAAATATAGCAATGTTCAAAATCTTGTAAAAACATTAGTTTTATATTGCAGTGTGCTAATTGATCTAAACTGTTTAGCTAATTGCTGACAGAGTGCCTTGTATCTCTCTGCAGTAACACATCATAAAAAGTAATTGTAATAGGTTGATAATGTTGCAGTGAAATATTTAGGTAGTTCAGTTGCTAAAAGCTTGGTTTTTAATTTGAACGTTTAGCACTTTTATGCTTGTTAAATATCAAATGTATTAGCACGTTTGCATCTAATTGTGTGCTTCTGTTTATAACACGGTTGTCTGACAAAGACAAAAGATACTGATTTAGAGACGAGACTGAAAATATTTATACCTAGGGCATGTCTGGATTTAAAATGATCTTCATCCCACAACATTTGTCCATGATAAGATTTGAAACATGTAATGAGACATCTCTAAAAAGGCAGGAAAACAATGACAGTGAAGTATTCATTGTGAAAACAAAAGTAGATGTTTGTATTTATATTTTAATATCAAATGACATGTTAAAAATGATACACAACCAGTGGAAGTGCCCTCTTTAACATCGCAACAATCAAACTCTTTTGATAATTGCTGAGCAGCGTTTTGCTCATTTCCTCTGGTATTTGGTGATTTATTTTTGGCAGTATTTTCCACCCCTAGCCATTTTGCTTCCTCAACAGAATTTTACCTGTTGGTGAGCTTAAAGATGACATTACCTGCTAGGGGTTGTGAATAACTTTGGTCTTAAATGTATATTTTAATATTAGTACGTGTTAACAGGTACTTTAAAGATTTTTACATGTAGAAGAATTTTGTATTTTTTTTTTTTTTTTACCAAACGTGTCTTATATTTATGGAAACACATTACTGCCAGCTGTATTACAAAGTGAGACTTTTTTTTTTTTACTTGTATCTTAATTTCCAACTATAGAAAGTATTTTTAGACCCTATATCGACAGTGAGTTATTTTGCAGAAAGAGAGGCTTGACAAAAGGATCATTCATGCAACCCTCACTGATAGTAAAGCACGTGAAAAGTAATGAAAACTAAATCATGAGAGTAGCTTGGCACATCCTTTGCTAAACCTTGACAGTTCATGAGGATGATTGTAAGCCAAAGGGACTCCTCTTTAGGTTTTGAACAACTTTATTCTCCAATGAGGTAAATCTTGACGGCAGTCAACATCACCAAAGCAGCAACCACGACTGTAAGCGACAATGTTTCTAAAACATCACTTGCCTAAATAACTGCTGTCATCTAGCTGTTCTTATCCCTGTGATTAGTGTGTTTGGAGAGGATTATGTAGCACAGTCTGAGCTGCCGCCAGACTGCTTATTGAGGAAGGTCTACATAAGGATCCATCTGCACAAGAATTCAAGTGGCCGTGGCTCAACTAGAACCACCAAATACAAACATTAACACTCTTTTCTAGGTTAGAACCCCCAAAACGTATCATTAAACTACCACACTATCACTCTCAGACCAACCATCTTTCTTCCAAGGAGACCTTACATCTCTGAAAAAGTTCTGCATAATAACGACTGCTGAGTTTCGTGCTCAGCCCAACCCTGTTTACCCAACACACCCTGAACAACGTGTTCATCCACAACACAATCGCCGTACAAGATCTGCTGACCAAAAGGTAAGGATTTACAAAAATGATGATGATGATGACGAAATCCTGTACAGGGAGAAAGTCTAACATGTGACCCATCGGTGTTTACACAATAACGTCGCCTCTGAGCACCTCGAACGCAAAAGAAGTTCCTGGAAGCTTCCTTAGGACAGAAGTGGAATGACTGCGCTCCATCTAAATGACTCTTTGTACCTTTAAATAAAGCTGGTAATAAAGACAACATCATTTGATAATTCATAACCTTCACACTGAACACGAAACAAATGCAACGTCTCTAATCTGGACTGAATTAGCTGAGTAAGATTTGACATCCAGCATCTCTGAGACGGAAAAGATGAATCATTGTCTGAACCAGAACACAAACTGTGCCTTTTCAGTGTTTTGTGATTCACACACTGAAAGGACAACGCATCTTTCCAGCTCCTCAGCAACCTTGTCAGCAAGTTTCAAAACATTGTTCTCACCTGATTTTGCAGGCATGTTTTAAAGAGAAACAGTTTTGAGGCAGCTGCCTCCGTTCCTCACCCAAATCAACATGAGATGGCAAAATGCAACAGAAACAAGACATCAAGGCAGAGATTCAGACACGTAGACTTCAATTGGTCCCATGTGGATCTTGTATTAAAAACAGCTGACTGATTAGTTTTCACAAAGAGTTCACACAGTCTTACTTATTCGTGATCTTTGTAATAATGGAGCAACTTATCAGCTAATTTACTGCATGTTCTTTATATTCTTACACCGAACGTTTAAGACGTTTTATATGCAACTGTCACACATGAAGAAAAGTCATTACATACTTACTGTGAGTTTTTGATTTAACAATATTCATTATCTTATCAAAGTAGCACCGCAAAAATACTATAAAATAAAATAATATCTAACTTAGAAATTAGATAGTTTTCATCATCCAACTTAATGCTTTGGCTATTTACACATATGCATCTTAAAAGTAATATATTTAGTAAGTCTTTAGCTGTTTCATGTTTTGTTTTTCCACTGGTATCTTAATGTCTTACTAAAGACCTCAAGGACCACATAATGATGGTCCCGTCAAGGCGGAAAAAGTCACAATGACTTTCTGACATCTTTCATTTTCCTTTGGGAGTAATAAAGTATTCTTTAATCAGACTGACTGAATCGAGTGTTTCTGAATTTTACATCCTCAATACCCTCCAGTCCCTGTGATTCTGTGAGTTTCCTGGTCTTTTAAGCCACAAAGTCAAAATATAATTTCATTCATCACAACAATGCTGACACAAATACATCAATTGTATTAATATACATGTACAAATAACACGCCTAAAGCCTGAGAGCCCCAGCAACAAAATTTTACTTACAATGCATTTCATTTATAATGCTCTTTTCATCTCGTGATCTAAAGGTGTAAAAAAAACAGGACCACCAATTTACAACAAATGAAAAACATAAAACATAACAGATGTAAATAAACTGTTCAGAATGTGAACCCAAAATGCCAGCAACAAAACAAGAATAAATGAGTATTGAATGGTTTGTTAAGTCTGTGCGCGGATGAGACCAACACCTTTGACAATCGGCCATTTGCATAAATACAGAGGGTAGATGTCAAAGCTGCCTTTTCCTCTTCAGACTGCAGTGAGGTTTGTTTCTTTTGTGTATTCTTTTCTCGTTTTATTGTGATGTCAGTAAAATGTAACCTATCCACGTCTGAAGGTTTCATTGTCTAATAAATGTAGATAGAAAACTATATTACACAACTTAAACTCTGACTAGGGTTGTTTTATTTAGACAAGCCTTCTGGTCGTCTTCTTAACACACACATTGTGGATTCTTCTTCAGGTAAAAATAGATTTCCTGTGGAATACGTCTTCAATCTGCTTTCTGTCAGGGCAGAAAACGAAGGCAGTGGCAGGCGGGAGATTCTGCGCACGGTAAGAGCAAACCTCACTGCTTGACTTTAAAAGTTAAAACTCTTAGACAATGTCGAAAACGAAGAGAACAGTGGGCAACTGAGAAAGTACGCTAGTTAGTGAGAGCATTGCTGCGTTCACATCCAAGACGTGACAACATTCATGCGTTAACAGGTGAGGCAGCACATTTTAATGAGTGGCAAAAAGATGCTCCCTGATTCAAAGTGACTTTACTGTTAAGTGAGGTTTAGTTCATACACAGACTCTCTTTTCAATTGGATATTTTCAAGGAAAACTTTCACAAAGTAAAACTGACATGTTGTTGAAGATAGAAGTTACTGCAACCAGTTGTAATGTAAACCAGGACTGAAATCACTGTCATTTTAATCTGACTCGGTCAGATAAGCATTAATTGAACTTATTTTCTCAGCTGTGTTTAGAAAACTAAATAGCAGTCATTAACAATGTGACCATATGAGACCTTTTTCAGCTTTTTTTAAATTACAAATGAATAAAAGTCTTTAATGTATTTTCTCAGTTTAATTTTCCCCCCTTTTTAAACTTGAAGGATTAAGTGAAATATGTCTTAAATATCTGACTTAAATATCTAAAGACATATATTTAAATGAAATATTTACTAAAAACTGGGAGCAATTTTAAAATTTTAAGTAATTTCTAATTACTTTTAAAACACTTAAATCCTTTAAGAGTAACTTGAGGTTTTAGAATAGTCTGATGATTTCTAGCGTGTCATCCGGTGACCCATCTGCCTGCTTTTGTTCTCCATGTGATGTCAGTGGATGATCGTTCCTCCATCTGCTGCTGTGGCTTCTGGTGCTTGAGTTTGTTGTCCTGACAAAGGTTTTCGGGTTGTTGTCCAGTGTTATAAATTGTTTTTCTGCAGCTGCTGTGCTTTACTTTGGCCTACCACCATCTTTGTCACAGAACTCCAGATGAGCTGAACAATCAATCAATCAATCAAACTTTATTTGTATAGCACATTTCAGCAGCAAGGCATTTCAAAGTGCTTTACATCAAATCAAACACAAAAATATAATGCAACATAGAATCAACAATAAAAACACAACATCAAGTCAAATTCCGTTAATAAATTTGCAATTGATTACGTTTCGAATACAACTCTAAACAAATGGGTTTTTAGTTGAGATTTAAAGGAAGTCAGTGTTTCAGCTGTTTTACAGTTTTCTGGAAGTTTGTTCCAGATTTTTGGTGCATAGATGCTAAATGTTGCTTCTCCTCGTTTGGTTCTGGTTCTGGGGATGCAGAGCAGAACCAGAACCAGAAGACCTGAGAGATCTGGAAGGTTGATAAAACAATAGCAGATCTTTAATGTATTGTGGTGCTAAACCATTCAGTGATTGATAAACTAACAACAGTATTTTAAAGTCTATTCTTTGAGCTACAGGGAGCCAGTGGAGAGACTTTAAAACTGGTATTATCTGCTCTATCTTCCTGGTTTTAGTGAGAACACGAGCAGCAGCATTCTGGATCAGCTGCAGCTGTTTGATTGATTTGTTGGACAGACCTGTGAAGACGCCGTTACAGTAATCAATACGACTGAAGATAAATGCATGGATGGTCCCATTATTCTGGCCACTTGGTTCCATGTTTCCAAATGCTTCACAGACCTGCTGGAGTCTGTTAATCAGAACCAAGCCTTTTCTGTTCCACACTTTCTACATTTTATCAGTAGTTATGTATGAATAACTAATTCTTTCTTTCTAGTAAACCTTTTACCTCCATTTTGTCATTCAGCATGTGGTTAAAAACAGTCTCAAATTGGGATCTGTGATAGCGTCTCTTAAACAGCGTGCATTCTGAATTATTGCCGTCACTGTTGTGTGTTTCTAACGTAGGTGGGATAACGCAACACAGTTTGTCTCCTGTGGAGATTTTGGATTTCAGCAGCTCTTAGGGTTGGTATGATTACACTTTGATAAAGGAACAGTGAAGTAATAAGAAAACTGTATTAATTCAATCTGCTTTTTATGAGAATTTATATGAGAATAAAGCACATTTTGGGAAATATAAAGTTTAATCCTGAATGTGGTTTATGTGTTACCTATACACATATATACAATGTGCATGTACACATACATATAAGTACATTACAACATGTTGCTCTGTCTATACATGTATAAAATTAGTCTCGTGCTTTATACATAATCGGCTAGAGCTGCAGCTTGTACAATAATTTAGATCCTAAGGGAAAATGAAATTATTAGATAAACATTAGCTTGGGCTTCCCTGTCTTTGGTGCCACTTCAGTCAGTTGTTGAACTGATTGAAGTGGCACCAAAGACAGCAGAAAACTGCTCATAGTTGTTGACTGTACAGCAGCATGCATGTACAGTCAACAGAAAAGGCTTGGTTCTGATTAACAGCAGAAAGGAAAAACTTTGCTCTAACAGGAAGTAATCTCCAGCAGAACCAGAACCGGGCTCAGCACAATCCACCAGCTGCCACAACCGAGAAGACGGAGCAGAATGCGCGAGGAGAAACTGATGAACTGAATGCAGAATTGTTTTTGATGCTCATGAAAGTAAAAAAGTTAATAGCAAGAGAGGAAAGACGATTAGTTGGCAGGAGCATTACCTCAGCTGCTGCCCTCCTCCAGGAAGGAGTCACAGCCAAACAGGCTGCCAGACCAGGTGTAGCTCCTATGGAGAGAAAAACAGCTGAGAGAAAACAAAATGTTAACAGTTAAAATACCAGAAAATCATGCGAATCTGAGAGGAGTAAAAGAAGAAAGTGAGAAAAGGTGGCCAGTTTTGTCCTGCAGTCGTCTAATTCTACGGCAGCGTAACTACAGAGATAACACAGGATAACCTAAACCAGTCTAACTACATGTTTTATCAAAATGGAAAGTTTTTGACAAAACATATCAAGAACTTGGGCAGTCGGGTTTCTCACTCAAACCGATCTGGCTCCATTTATCGAGGAAGGATCTGGCCCATTCTGTGTTTTGAAATTCTAGGAACCAGCAGTAAACCTGCAGCCCGACAGTGAAGAGCTGCGTTTGGAACAGATGGAACAATCCAATCTCTGATGTATGGTGGAGCTTGATTATTAAGAGCTTTTATATGTGAGGAGAGAATCCTAAATTCTGAAGAGAAGCGACAACAGGAAAAATATGATGTGTCTTTTTAAATGTCATCTGAACTCTCGCTGCAACGTTTTGGATCAGCTGAAGGTTTCGGAGATGAAAGAAGTAACTTCTAGAAACATGATTAATATTGGATTGAAATGACATAACCTGGTCAAAAGTAACATTCAGGTTCTTTACTTTTTAACCAAATTTAATGCTGTCCAGATCAAATGATTGACTGAACAGCTTCTTTTTCAAAGGTTCTGGTCCAAAAGCCATAACTTCTGACAAGACATAATTTAAAAGAAGATGAATTAGAAGTTAAAAGTTATAAAATAAATTAAAAGTCAATTCAGTTGTTTAGAGTCATCAAGACATGTCTGGAATCTACCTAATAGATTGGATTCATCAGGATTTATGGATCCATATAGCTGAATACCATTAGCATAAGAGTGAAAATTGGTCTGATGCTGCCTGATACAGAGTAGCGCAGAGCCCGGTGGTACTCCACAAGTCACACTGGATTGTGAAGAAGATTTATCATTCACACTGACAAACTGGAAACTGTCAGAGAGATGAGATTTAAACCAGCCCAGTGATGTTCCCTTAATATCTACATGTCTCAGAGAATATTGTAGTCAACTGTGTCCACCAGGAAATAAAGCTCAGACCAATATTAGAAAGATAGAAATAGGATTTTATAGATTTCAAGATGCACCTGTATTATGTACACAACGATGATCTGGCGTCTGTTTTATCCTTAATGTGGAAATAAAATAGATCTAAGCAAATTCTTGATAAATGTCAGTGTAAGTGAATTTGATTCCACTGAATCATTAGGCAGTTAAATTAGCTTGGTGGTGTACGTTGTGGTTTTGATTGTGTCTTCATCCTTCAGCTTTGACTCACACTCAACCTACAAGGAGAAAATTATGTGCAACATCCATCCGTTTATCTGTCCATCCATCCGTCCGTCCGTCAGCTCACATCCTCATCCCCAGTAGGGTTGGGTGGAGTGCTGGTGCCTGTACTGTCCTCCACAGGCAACAGCAATTCTTTTGCTGATGCTCCTTCAGATAGTTTTTGTAGTATGGATTGTCAAAAGTGATTGTAATACATAAAAATAAAGAAATCAGCTAAAAATCATGCACCAAAATAGCCAATTTCTAATCCTTTGCAGTGAGAGTGATTCCAGTTTCAAACTTGGTTGTGGCTTTCCTGCATCAAGTTTCCATTTTCTTCTTTTGGCTTTGAAGGTTTTCTTCATGTAAACTCATATTAGGCGGCCATCCTCTTCATCCACCACCACCTCTGTTTACTACTACTATTACACAAGATAAAACGTGTAATAGTGGTGAGGAAAATTAAGATTTAAACATACAATAACCGTTCACTTTTGTATAATTAACTGAGTAGAAGTAACACAAATCTATGTTCAAGTTACATTACAACAAATAGACAACACTAACACTGTCTGACTATCAAGACTCATTTCTTAGTGATAATTGAAAACAAGAGTGTTCTACGCGTTTACGTTGACGTGACGTGTCACTTGAAATGAGTAGTAAACCCACACATTCATAGTCGTGCCAGTGTGAGGCAGTTTTCCAAACTGTACTGTGGCCTCCGGCTACATCCCCACATGGAAATATTGAGTTTCAATATAGAATATCAGTGTGCTGCAGACACATGTGAGAGCACAAGATTACAATGACTAAGATTAACCGATCAGCTCACTACTCTGAGACGGGAGGGTCAGGACTGAAGCTCCACTCTTTTTTCGGTTGTAGCACAAAGTAAAAAATGAAAGCCAGAATAAGAAATCACACTGAGAAACCACAACATTTGAGAGCTCTCACTTTCTACTGAATTCCTGTGTCTGTGGGTGTGCATCTGCAGATACGTATCTGCTGTTTGGGTTGCTGTATAAATGCACGCTGTATTCCTGATGCGGCTTTCAGATAAGCAAAAGAGAGATAACTCTATCCTTTAATTTCAAATATTTACATGCTGCAGGTGTCTATAAATGTAAACACCAGGAGAATGTTTCAAGGAATACCCAGGAAATTTGTCTAATTACTTAAAAATGACTAATAGCACGTTAGACATACATTGAAAATATGCATCTTTGTCTATTCAAAGCAAAATTTCATTACACATATACGGTGCTCAAGACTTTGTGAAATCTAAAACTGAGCTAAAGTTTCATCTTCTTAGATGATCCAAAGGTGTTAGCATTTAGGTGATTTGGGTTATTCTGTAGTTAACTAAATTCCAATGTTGCTTATTGATCAATTTAATGAATTATCACAAAATAGAATTTTCACAAAGTTTGATTTAAGAATAACATAGAAACATCACATTCTTTTGGTAAAACAAACATATTAGCATTTTCTCCATTGGGTTCTATCATTCATGAAATCTTTGTTATTTCTGGATACAATTATCTAACACCCTCAGTTCTGTTCAGTCAAAACCTTTAATGACTCCATTTAGAGGGAAATTGTTTGGCAGTAGTGGTTGGAAAAACAAACAAACAAACACACACACACACACGCACACACGCACACACACACACACACGCACACAGAATACTCCAATTTCCAGCCTTTCTCAAGTTAATGAAAATTCCTGTTTAAAGGAGATCCTTTGCCAAGCCAGAACATTGTGTTTGTCGTCATCAATAGAGGAACATAATCCTAGGTTTCTTCTTAATTGCCAAACTTACGCGGAGTCATTACTCTGTTGAACCGTCAGAAGGGAGCTCACAAGGAGAAAAGAGTGGCGAATACTGGAGACAAGATAATACGGATAGAATGGACTGTGAAATTCCTACTCTGAGAATCTATGAAACTCTCAGAGAAATGTAATGGCTTGGAGTCAAGGAAGAGGCACAACAATATCCATGGCAGAAAGGGTGGAAAAAAGAACACAATTTATTTCATAGTGCAATTTATTAGGTGGTGCAAAAGAAAAGGGAGAAGGTGAGGGAAGTCATCAAACAGCTGAAGACGAAAAATGGCCAGCTCAAAGTGTTTCTGGACACAGGAATGAAGACATTTACCATAATGGAAGAAACACCGCCTATGCTGAAGGAAATGGACATCAATATGAAGGACGTCAGACTAGAGAGGATCCAGGCGACGGCGCAGACGACGAAGGTGAACAGGTGAAAGCAGAGGCAGATCTGAGGACAACATCGTCCACAGTAGTACCGTAATAACGACTACATGTCCTCATGCTCATCCTGATGGATGTTCTTAGTAACCCTTATGAAACAAAAATATATTGCAGCATATTAGAGAAAAATATTTCAGTGCAGCGCACAACACGAGTGTTCCTTGATCATGTTTTACATTTTCAGTCGCTAAGCAGACTGGTTTTACAATGCAACATTTACACTTCACAAGTCTGCTGGAGAAACCAAATGCAAAACATCGTAGCATCTTTCCTTAATCGACTGCAGAGTCTGAACTCCACACATCACTCTTCTGTCACGTTGGAACGCTGCAGAACATGACCAACTTGATCACAACCTGATGTGACCCGACATGTTCTGTATTTTTCAGCTTGTCCTGGAAAAACAAAAACTTCTCGCAATGCAGCTTCATCTGTCAGAGAACAGTTACTCTAACCTGGTATGTAAGATCGTTTTAGCTGATGCAGATGGATGGATGTTCTTAGTAGCCCTTATGAAACAATAATATATTGCAGTATATTAGAGAAAAAACATTTCAGTGCAGCGCACAAATTATTCTCTCACATGAAATGTAGTATTATATTTTACAATATATTGCAAACTCAAATATTTGCAAATACATTTGAGAATTTCTTTTTTTTTTTATTTGAATTTAAAATTTTTATAATTTTTAAATGGAAAAGTATTTCATTTAGTCTTTCCTCAAATGAAATGAAATTGAAAATATAAGAGTAGTAAACATTGTTTTAGGTGAAAAGCTGTTTTTACCCTTCTTTGCTTTACAGTGTAGAATTATATCTTTTTGTGTAAAAGTAATGAAATAAACATGTATAAATAACATATACATCAGTCAAAAATACTGTTTTTGTTCAAGGCTGAGAGACGTGCTACCATCCCCCACCTCAAATCAGGCAAGTGGTTTCACCGCATACGTCAGGAAGTCAGGTGTGCAACATGTATCTTCACCCAACAATGCAGGAACAAACTTTACCACTTCCTAAGCACAAGTTAGAACCAATTCTCTGTATTCTAGTGGCAAAAACAGGATGGAAATTTTTTTCTATGTAGAATAAAAACACAGAATAAAAAAAACCTGAGTGGAAATTTGTATGATATCAAACCTTGACTTTAGTTTTCAGGCTCTTCCAACATACAGACATCAGGTATGAATATATAAACTTCTGCCCCAGGGCAGCTGTGGCTACAGTGTAGTGTACCTTGACACCGTGTGTGTGTGTGTGTGTGTGTGTGTGAATGCGTGAATGGCTGAATGTGGTGTGAAGTACTTCAGGGTCTTCTTGAAAAAGTGCTGATCATCTTATGTTTGTATAAAGCTGACATTTTTTTCTAAGTTAGTCATTGCTTCTGGAACTATGATGGATGCTTTTGATCAATAAAATTTAATTTTGTGATGTCTTGCTCTTAGACCTGCACCTAACTTGACACTTTCAACTCCTTGCCATACTTAGCAACAATAAAATCGAACCTGTCAAATACTACTCCTGCCGCTTTCACTCAGTATCATGACTCAGGCACCAGCAGCTGCTGGCTTATTTGTGTTATACAATCTTTCATGTTGCTGATTTGTAGATGCATCCGATTTTGTGATTCATGGAATTTATATTTTTCAGGTTTGAATCCATTTCTTCTCCTTAAGCATAATATACTTGGTAATAAGTACTACTACCTGCCTTTGTCTTTCATCAAACTGAACGTTCCCTACAGGTTTCTTTAATATTCCACACATTCGCATCCAGATACAGATGTACTATTTATAAGAATTTAGCAAAAACACTTTTTCAAAACGCAAGTTCTAGGATGAGCTGTTGCACTTCACAGGTTGTCAATGAGCAAGATGTAGGGGACACCCTACAACAAACTTCCCATAGTCCCATCTTTGGGCAACGTATTTGCCCAGCTGGTAGAAACACTGCAACAACAAAACCTAAACACATATACACCTTTAAAACAAAACAAATCATTCTGTCATTTTCTCAGCTTTTCAAAGCACAAATGCTGCTGAAATCACCCAGAGAGACTGATAAAACACATCTACTGGTTCACCAAAACCAATGAGTGCCTGACTGAAAACACACAGACACAGTTTATTGTTGCACACTCGGTAAATCAAGGTGCTGCAAAGTCAGCCGTGCTGCAAATGGATCATTGCGTGTTTCTCCTCAAAGGTGAACTAAATTGTGATTACAAATTTGCTTCTAAATCAGACAATTAGTTATGCAAATTACTAACCTCACAGCAGTGAAAGGATAGAATCCTGTACAAGGGATGGAAACAACAAATTGACTTATGATTTGTTGGTGAATGGTTTATTAGATTTTAATTAAATTAGCAAACACTGCAGACTTTAATGCTAAATTCAGATTTTTTTTATTTTTTATTAAATCCAAATTAAACTTTAGCTTTAATAACATAGAGCTACATAGTTTTAAAGTTTTAATCAGTAATACTTTTACAACAAATTAATGTCAGATCATGATTTCTTGTTTAATGTCAAGTTGTCATAACAGACATTTTTTTAAGTGGTCGTTCACATTTCCAAATATACGCAACTTGTATGTGATCTCCGGATGTGAACTTCAAACTATCTGAAAGTGTCTCCTTCCCATCGCACTTAATATTAACTATTGATGGCAGAACAATATCATTTTTCGTCCAGGCATTTTTTTATTTTGTAGCTGCACACGTTCGCCTGGTCATGGTATGTGTTGTATCAGTTCTGTAAACAGATCACTTAAAAGTACTTCTATGCTGTAAATTAAATAACTGCACACAAACTGGAAAAATCAAGCTTACTTTAAAAGATATACAGCCTAATTATTTTGACTTAATTCATATTTCTTTGGAAATTTGTAAAGATCTTTTAAATGTCTAAAAGATTTAAGTGCCGCCTTGCTCCTTCTTAGCAGTTATTTAAAAATCTGTTTTTTTTGTTTTTGTTTTTTTTTTTTTGCCTGAGAGCTGTGCTCTATAAAGTAGTTTGCGGATGTGCCATGGAAACGTGGATGCTCAGATTTGGTGGTTCTCAAATTTTTATTGTGCCACATATCTTTTTTTTTTTTTTTTTTTTTTTAGTTTAGGGGCAGAATGGATGAGATACAAAAGCATAAACAGAGGAGGCCATCTGTGCTGCGTCACGTTCCACAAGCAGCTTCCAGACAACAACAAGGTAGGAAAATGTTTTTGTGACTTGCTCCAGTCAAAAATGCGCATCCATGGCAATTATGCCATCTAGTGCTGACTTTAGATCAGTCGTCAGAGTTGTTCCAAAAGATATGCAAGGTCTTTTGAAATGGCAGATTTTGGTTTTGTCTTTCAAGTACTATATTACTGTCCATATTGCCTCGATTTGTACATAACAGTCCAACAAAGTTTTTTTTTTTTTTGCTGTAAAATTCAGACAGTAGTAGATCTGGGTCTCTCTGTAAAGAGGAGGTGGATACAGATCATCTTTCCTGGTCAAATTCCTCTCTGATGCTGCCAAACCCAAACCTTTATCTTCTGCCACCGAGCGGAGACAATCCAAAGCAACCTTCAGTCAAGATGGGCCTGAACAACGGGTGAGTAAATGCAAACCTAATGTATTTACTACAACTGTTACGACAGAGCAGGATCATTCAGTGTCCAGTAGTTGACTGACTAAAGCAATACATGTCAGTAAAGGTCATAAAGCAAAACACTTTAGATTAATGATTTAATAAAATCCGGATTGGTGGAAATGTTATTAAGTCACAGTGCTGTAATAAGCAAATCTCACACAAGATTCAGAACACAAGCTCTGCCCAAAACCTTTAACAAAATACCAAACAGTAATATGCAAAGCTTTAACATGTCAACCTACTTTAGATGTTACTTCTCTAATTAAAAACAAAAACAGGGATTTTCTAATGACCATTTCTGTACACAATCTGGTTAAACACATCCACTACTGTGGTAGAGCAAACATGAAAAAGGCTGACTGGTGGAAAAACTTAGCAGATGACTTTTGTGGGTTTTTTTCACTGAATCTTGAAGAAGAGGAATGAAGGTTCTCAGAGGTTTAGACTTGAATTAGACAGAGAAGAGTCACGACAAAGAAGGGACCAGGTAATGAGCTTTGTGCAATAATTTACCATTTTGTGAACTACAGTGTGATACTGCAGGAAGCTGAGATGAGACTTATGACAGATTTTAGCAGCTTTGCAGTGGTGTCCATCATTCAGACACTTTGAACACAAGAACATGAACACAAATACAAACTGTGTTGCTTCTCTATAACAGTAGAAAAGGATCTAAACTTCAGCCATACCTGTGACATCTTACAACGGGCTTTATTTCTTCTTCTTGGTCTATAGGAGGGATGGTTAGGAAATGCCCTGCTGAAAGGAGCCACTTAGGAAAAGAAGAGAACAACTCATAATCCTTGACAGAAAATCAAGTTTATGTGGGTCCCTTGAAAGCAACAGATAAAAAAAAGAAGAAGTGTTGAGCACAACCTCACAGAGATTCAGGGAGCTAATTAAAAATATACTCGTCAGGTTCATATAAGGTTTCCATCAACCAACAAGTTGGTTTCTAAAAAGATTTAGAATGAAATGCATCCACACCAGTACTGTTTAGTCAAACTGTTAATCATTTGTCTAGAAAGTCTGGTCCATTTGTGGAGGCGTGATTGTGCAACTGAACTCTCACTGCGGACCAAAATAATCCAACTCTGAGTCCGCCTAACATCCTCTCGGTCTCGGTTCGGTCGAAGCGAACTCAGGTGCGGTTGTGTGTGGATGCAAGTGGGCCGGAGTCCTCTCCAAAAGCAGGAAGCGAACTATAGCACAGCACATTCTGGGCACATACATCTGCAACAAATGTGTGAGTCTAGCACCACCGGGGGAAATGGTTTGTGGTCTTTTACTAGAGACAAAAGAGAAATCCTACAACCGCTAAAATCTGATGCCACTCCGGTTCTGCTTACGTTTTGTGAAGAAGGAAGCTGCGCTGGTCTTCTTGGGAGGTTTTTGTGTCGTTTCCTTCAGCAGTCGTTGGTGCAGCCTCATCACAGGCGAGAAGATGAACAGGTTTGGATCGTCTGACACAGCGCAGTGTGGACACGAACCACACCAGCTGAAAACGTAACAAACGCAGCAATTTTCGTCTGTCAGGTGTGAAAACATAATGACTCACTGGTGTACTTTCAATACACCACTTTGGTGCTTCTTGTATGGTGGCCATGTTTTTCAAGTTGGTTCTTGTGGTTGTCAGAAAAGCAAGGAAGAAACAAAATGTAATAACTTCTTTGATGAGAAGAGATTTTCTGCTGTTGGTCAACACTGAGAATGACAAGAGACCTTTCTATTTCTCCCAGGGTCCCAGAAGGGATGAGTGCACTGTTTGTGAGTGGTCTTTGCCGCTGGCCAGGCTGTGGAGTCGTATCGGAAAATTTCTCCACTTTCTTAAAGTAAGTCAGTTCCTAAACAGAATCCTAACAACATCCCATAATGCCGCTGGCCAACGTAGATGTTGACAGCCCCGAGCAGATATTTTTCTGACCCACTACTAAGACTATTAAGCGTAATATAGCTATTATATTACCTTCTGTTGTTATGAAAATGTTATACATGCAAAATAAGATAAGAAATCTGACTTTACATCAGAGTCATATCTTACAACCTTTTGCCAAGCAAAATCCATTCAGGAATTCAGGGGAGCTTCACAAGGAGTAGGCCGAAGCTGTATTTCAAAAATAAAGTTTTTAGGATGCTGAGGAAATGCTTAGAAAACTCTGAATTATTTTGTGTTTCAGGCACCTCCACTCTGAACACAGACACAACGACAAAAGCATTGCTCAGTGGAGGGTGCAGCAGGATATCGTCCAGTACATGGAACGTCAGGTGAGACTTAATCTTAGGTTCTTCACAAAATAATATATTTGTTGGTGATGTCCGACGTGGCAGGTTGTTTTAGGTTAAACAAATTAATTTTCTCATGTCCATAAATCTTTAATTTTGGTTTACTGGAACGTTTTTTTTTCTCTCTCTCTTTCTCTCTGTGTCTTTTTCTCTCCCACACAGTTTTGTATTTCTGTCCATATTAGGACTTTGTATTGACTTCCATTCAATTCAGTAACTACGTTCATGCTTAACTCAGATATTTTCCCTGACTCTAATCATTGCTAGTACATTCCTAACCTTAACCAAAACCGAATTCACATTTTTTAAGTTCTAAGATGCTTGAGATATTTTAAATATAAAAGTATTCAGGCATGTGGCGTCACAGACTGTAATGCATGGACCTATAACTCATTGGAAAATGTCTTTTTGCCTCTACATAGTGCTTGTAGTGTAACGCAGAGGCACCAGTCGAGGTTTAAGAGCAGCGCAGCTAGAAGGGAAAATGAAAGAATACTGAGAGAGGCTGAGTTTTTCCACTAACATGAGTGTCCCTTCGTCATGTTTTACATTTTCAGTCGCTAAGCAGACTGGTTTTACAATGCAACATTTACACTTCACAAGTCTGCTGGAGAAACCAAATGCAAAACATCGTAGCATCTTTCCTTAATCGACTGCAGAGTCTGAACTCCACACATCACTCTTCTGTCACTTTGGAATGCTGCAGAACATGACCAACTTGATCACAACCTGATGTGACCCGACATGTTCTGTATTTTTCAGCTTGTCCTGGAAAAACAAAAACTTCTCGCAATGCAGCTTCATCTGTCAGAGAACAGTTACTCTAACCTGGTATGTAAGATCGTTTTGTAGACAGCAAGATGTTTCGTCGTTGTATGTTTGAACACTAAAGAGAATGTTTGCTTGTTTACATTTGCTCTGTAACCACAATCAGTGGAAAGTCTAAATAAAAATCTTAAAATCGAAGAAGGGCGAGTGGCCGTGGGGCAGGAGTGGGGCCCGGCCCATGTGGCGCGGCCATAGAGGGTTCAGGTCCTGGCTTGGGGGTCTTTGCTGCATCTCTTCCCTCTACATCACAACCCACTTTCCTTTTCCATTATTGATTGAAGGCCACTAGAGTTGACAAAACCTGAAAAAGTTAAAATAAAATAAAAAACAAAATAAATCAGGATGTCACTGTTAAATCTTAATTTCTGTCTTGTAGAATAAGAACATGGAGTGATTAGTTTATTTTCTGTTGCTGCTCCAGGCTCAGGTAATCAACGGAGACAGAATCCAACTGGGGGAACTCAAAAATCAGACACTCCAACAGGACTGGACAGCTAAAGCCTCCACACACCTTCTGCCAGGTAACCTGGTGAACACATTGACCACACACACACGCACACACCCACACACGCACACAGACACACACACACACCCACACATATATGCTCAGGTGTGATATTAGAGAGAGAAAGTTGTCTTTGTTTAGCCACTTATCACAGAGAGCTGTGTGCTCTTCAAACCATTGGCGTTTGGTGAAGAAAAAAAACTCAGTTAGCTACTTTTTACAAGAGAAAAAAGTTTCAAAGTTATTTTAGAAGCTGTCATAGTCATTATGCCAGCAGCTGTTTGCATATCGATATGACCCCTGAGCGTATTCGCTTGTACTTGTATACGTGTGTGACGGTGTAAGTTTCCCTTTGCTCCCTCCTAGCTGACAACCTGCTCATGATTCAGATTCAGATGCTGGTCACCATTGTGTTGCTGTGGACTGTTCTGTTTCCTAACTTGTCACCAAAGTTTAACAAATTATTTGATTTGCCTTTGTATTTCTTCACCAGCTTGTTGGTTATTTTGCAGATTTGTTTCCAGGTATTGAATGCTACAAATACAACAACATCAGGCCTCCATACACCTATGCTTACCTGATAAGATGGGTAAGTACATCCAAGTTTACATAAGATTTGCAAATAGATTATTATTATTATTATTATTATTATTATTATTATTATTATTATTATTATTATTATTATTATTATTATTATTTTTTTTTATTTTTTTTTTTTTTTATGACCTCAAGGTTGAGAACGCTGCAGTTTTATTGCAAGTGCAAGTCAGTTGTTGGCTTAGTATGAGTGTGAGGACAGTCGATACTTTCTGGTAACAAGTTGCTCTTATCTGTGACCTTTATTTTGTAGTCGATCTTGGAGTCTCCAGACAAACAGAGGAATCTAAATGAGATTTACAACTGGTTCACTACCATGTTCTTCTACTTCAGACACAACACAGCAACATGGAAGGTTTAAACAATTTAAGTGTATTCTTTCTGCACACTTTTCATCTCCCTAACAGAATCAAAATGTTATCTATAGCCAAAATAAAAAATAAAAAAAAAGGCCCTTTTCCTTGCTTATCTTCCCAGAATGCAATACGTCACAATCTCAGCCTTCACAAGTGCTTTGTGCGAGTGGAAGGGGAAAAGGGAGCTGTGTGGACGGTGGATGAAACAGAGTACCAGAGAAGGAAGGGGCAAAAATATCACCGGTAAAAATATTGCAGGATTTCTTTTGCAGTTTACTGGAATACGTTGCAACCTTGTAGAATTCGTCACACCTCTTTCACACTTTGTGTTTTCAGAGACTGCCCAGTGAAGTGGCTGACGTCTTACTCCCATTTCTGTTCAGAGGAGCCGACAGCAGCAGACGGCAGCACAGTGTCCCTCCTGTTGTCTAGATGTTGAAGTCTTGTCCAAACTATACATGTTTTGGATTCAAAGTCATTGCTTTTATTTGATTTTCTTATTGTTTGTTGGCGCGACCATATGTTTTATGCTTTAATTAATGGTTGGTGGTTGTATTAACTAAGACCACTTATTACACAAACTGAATTCTAATTGTCTCTCTTTTTTTTTAACACCAGTAAAAGATTAGGGTAACAAAATGAAGCCTTTACTTACAATTTTTATATTGACCTGAATTACAAAGAGCCTTCAGTTTACACAAAATGAAACGGGCCTCAATCACATTCAGTCAGATTCATCCAAAGATTAGAATTGAAGTTGATTTTGTTAAATGGTGACTCCAGTATATCATGTAGAAGTGGAAAAGAACAGCTTTAGAGCTGCAGTGTATATCTGTTATATATATATATATATATATATATATATATATATATATATATATATATATATATATATATATATATCTATATCAACCAATCAGAACCGGGAGAAAGATCTTAGCGCCGCTCGATTTGCCAATGACAGAGAGACAACTTACTGTTACAGGAACATTTCTCCTCTGCTGCCATCGGTGGCCATGCTAACCAGCCATGCTAACCTACTGCAGAGAGTAGGGCTGAGCAATGTTGTCAGTGAATGATATCACAAAATATATCTTTAAATGTATTGATATCAACATTGCAGATGATTTCCCACATTCTCTGCTTTTCTTGTCATTTTATTCTTTTTATTGGATTTGCCCAAAAATGTAACTTCACCGCATCAACAGGAAGATGAACGGAGCCATGTGCGGCAACATCCTGGATGAAAACTTCCCCGCCTCGGTCAGGGCACCGCAAATACTTATTTCCTTCTATGAAATAAAAAATTTATTTCTCTCTTATTTTTCGTAATTTTTTCAGTTTTCCTTTAGTGCCACTGTTAAAATAAAGCAGGCACAAAATTATGAGATGTTTCTTTTTTTTTGTACAGTATAAAAAATGTTAACGTCAGCGGGGGATCAAATACAAATTTGAACTCGGGGTCTTTCTGCATGGAGTTTGCATGTTCTCCCTGTGCATGGTGGCTTCCTCCCACATGACAAAAACATAAAGTTAATTAGTCTCTCTAAATTCTCCCTGTGTGTATGTGTGTGTGTGTGTGTGTGTGTGTGTGTGTGTGTGTGTGTGTGTTTCCGTGTTGCCCTGCGACAGACTGGCGACCTGTCCAGGGTGATCCCTCCTCTCGTCCGGAACGTTAGCTGGAGATAGGAACCAGCGCCTCCTGAACCCATTAGGGACAAAGGGTGTTAGAAAATGGATGGATGGATTATTTAACCGGCTTTGCTGTTTTAATTATGAAATTTAGATTTATTGTAATGATGTTGTTCAATTTTGCAATATGTAAACTTCTGTTTCATGAATGTTAGATGATCTTCTTTTACAGGCATTTAAATTTTTTTTTAAATATTTTTGCATGGTATTAACTAAGACCACTTAGTTAAACTAAGATTTAACATAATTAAAAGTTTAGTTATATGTGACACTCATGCACTTTAGGTAGATTCTACAGTTTTAAGTCGAAAAGAATAATTAATAAACATGGAGGAATAATAAATGAATAAAATTTTATTGTGATTTATGCATTTTTAAATGCATATTTCAAAGCCCTGCCAAATATTTTTAGGGGCAACGAGCATTTTACTTGTGTCTGGTCAATATTTTCAATTGCACCATACCTTCACTAGATGGCAGCATATTTTCTTCTGTCAGTCTGTTGAAGACCTGAACGCAGAAGAGATGTTCTTTTGGCTTAACTCTTTCTCCTTAGGTGTCAGTGTGTGCATGCAGTTTTTTTAAAGGTTTTATTGGCTCTGGTGGCCTTTATTTAAGAGTAAATTGACAGGAAGTAGAGCAATGAGAGAAGGGGAAGACATGAGGCAAAGGTCGCCAGGCCTGGTCGTATAGCAACAAATTATTTAATTGTAACTTGAAATAGAAATTCTCTCAACAGGAATGCTTATTTAAATGTTCACTGCAACTCTGTGGTTATCCACTTGTTCTCAGCAGCTGTTCAGTGTAGGGCTTGTTGTTGGAGCAGTTAACTAGACAAAGAAACATAACCAGAGTAACTAAGAAAGGACTAGACACGATAAATAAACATAACTACAATCTCTGAGAAGGAGCTGGAGTGAAAACAGAAGCCAGGCAGAATTAAAAGGGAGAAGAAACTGGAGCATAAATAATAACAAAACCCAAAAACAAACTCAAACAAGCAAAGATCCTGACACAGACATCACTATAACCCTGGACATGTGTACCAAAGTTTAGTCATAGTTCGACTTCTCACTAATAAATTGTTTGGAGTTTCACTGCCAGAGGGACAGAGTCTTAAATGTTGCCCCTGCCAATGTATTTTTGTTACAAATAGAGCAGCTTAAGCTTTGCATTTAAAGTTCTCGCTGTGCTCTTTAAAGATGCAAAGTGAACTTATTTGGATAAATTCACTTAAAGCCTTTAGCTTAAAGCAACTCCCTCCACCGACAACAACCTACACCGCATCCATCTCACTGGGGAAAAAATCCCCCCATCTCTCCTCAATCACACAGCCAGCAAATCTATAACTATGAATTACTATTATCCCATATATGACCTCAGCTAATCACAGAATAATAAAAAGACGTGGTACTCCTGTCACAGTCACGCCTTCACCGTGGAATGTTGTGAGAGGACAGTTTAGTCTACATCTGTGGAGTCGAGCTTTTGCACTTCCTGCATAATGCTGGTGTGAGAGTGGGAACCAGTGAGCGAGGATAGTGTTGTAGGGGATCAGAGCTGCTTTGGTTTTCCAGTTCTGTCTCTTTGATCCATATCCCCAGGCCTGCCTCTCTAACTCAGGCCTCTGCTTGCGATTCCTGACAACTGTCGGCATGAGATAAGGAGGTGGAAGGGGGCTGAGTGTGTGAGGGGGGGAGTCCCTTTCTGCAACCCCAGCCCCCCATCTGCCCCACACGATGTTGCTTCACAAAACACACTTATGTATTTAATAATAATATTTTTTTTTTTTTTTTTTTTTTTTTAAATAAATGTCCTGAATTATATGCAAGAAATTCAAGCAAACAGAGTCTTGAACGTTGGAGAATAAAGACGGTTGTTTTTGTCCTCCTTCAGTCGAGGAGAAAAGGGTCTGCTTTCATTTTCAGCTGCTGTTAAATGTTGCAGAAATAAGCTCTTTGTCTGGGCAGCTCGTCAACTGGCATAGTACGGTTTCAACATATCCAAAAGGATGAGCAAATATTTATATTTTTCCTTCAGCCAAAAATAGGACCGTAGAATGACTTGTTGAAAATTACAAACAGCCTGATTTAGTGGGGAAAAAAAGGGAAAGCATTTATTTTTTCCTTCTGACCTGAAATGTTTCCTCTCGATTCTCCTTTGGTAAATTTAAACTTAAATTCTGATTTATAGTGTAATGATTTAAATGCTGTTAATATTTTACTGCAACGTGAATGAATAAGGAGCACAGGACAGTTTTTCTTTAAATGGTTTTATCTTCCGTATCCTTTTAGCCAGTGACAGTTTCCTGTTACTGCTGACTGCCAATGATCCATTTTGTATTCTGTTTCTAAATTACATGGCAAAATATTTAAGTTTAATCAAGGTGTTTTTCATTTTTGACTTAACTGCATAAAGATTATCAGCAGTCCGGCTGCGTTAATCTGTTTTATGCAAACATTATTTTGCCTGCACTTTTTTTTTTTAAACATGCAGCAAACATAATCTGCATGACCTTATAGGGATCCAGACAACAGTGTTGGGCCATAAGCGCACTGGAATCAAATAATCTGCAGCTTAAAATTGGCATTACTGGAGGATATTTCTCATCTTTTTTTTTTTTAAATAAATACTTTGTAAATGCTCCAAATATTTTGAGAAGCAGACTCTCTTGTGTATCCTTCTCATCCTATAGTGAAGCATTTTTGCATGCCAGTTTCCACCTGTTTGTTCTAGTGTGCTAAATATAGATGCAAAAACAAACTTAATAGACCATATAGAGGCTAAGTCCATTCATCCAGCTCTGAGTGGTTTACTCTCCTTGATGATCAGCAGACAGTTTTCACACCGCTTGAACTTTCCCATGTTTTGCCACATTACAACCGCAGACATATAAATCTGTTTCATTGGAATCGAATGTGGAAGAACAACACAGAGTGCTATGCAATTGTGAAGTAGAAAGACAATTATACATGATTCAAAACATTTTTTGCAAATAAAAATAAAACAAAAAAACTGAAAAGTGTGGTGTGTAAAAGTATCCAAGCCCCAGAGTCAAGAGTTTTAAGAATTACATTTTAAAGGGTTAGTATTGTGCAAAGTCAACTTTTTGAGCTCTACATCGAGCTATAATGTGATTCCCTTATCAGTAACATGCCTGGAGTTTTGCCTTTATTCTTTTATGCATGTTTGTAAAAATGCTTTAATCTTAATAGCGGTCCAAAACACCCGGCTGGACCTTGCACCACCTTCGAGACCCAGCTCCTTCCCAGAGCTTGAAGTCTTCAGTGCTTCGGCCTCACAGATTAGTCCTCCACTACGACTCTCCCACTCAGCTCCTTCAGACTAGCCAGCAGCAATTAGCAAACACCTGGTGAAACATCATCTGAGCTGTATAGCAGCTACTCTGCAACACCGGCGGAGTTTCAGAAAGAGTAGGAGTTTTTAAAGAGACAGATGCCCAATTTCAAGGCATTAAATTAGGAAGTCAATTTTCTTTCAAGTCATATTTGACGTATACATAATTTTTCTATGTAAGGTTAGCATAGTTTCTAGATTATGCTGTAGGATGGCACTACATGCCTGGAAAACAAATACTTCTCCTCAAAGTTTCACTTTTATGGAATGGAAATGCTTTCAATTCACAAAGGTCTATTAATTTCCAAACATACATTAAACGACCTTGCATGCTTGCTTGTTCTGTTTAGATCCTTTACTTTCTTCTCTTGCTCAGCACACAAATTGCTGCAACTTACCCACACACCACTAAGTCCTTGGAGCCACACATAGATAAGAAGGACACACACGCACGCATGCACACACAGACATACACACAGACACACACACAGACACACACACAAGGAAACTCCTTAGAGGGAGCAGCTCAGGAATAGATAAAAACCAGTTGCTCTTCTTCTCCTGTACTTCTCTTGGTCTCATTCTTCAGGAGAACTGAGCAGCAGCCGATCGCTGCAGAGGTGAAGGTATTTAAATCAACAAATCTACCACAGCAGTGGAAGATTGTGGTATTTAATCTACCTGGTAGCTAATCGACTACAGCAATGACTTATTTCTAATCGCATAATTCCCTGGGCAAACGAACATCAAACCTGAAAAACCTAAAACTGTAGCGAACAAGGCCCTCACTCCTGAACCCCATGCATTAAGTTGTCGACGGGGGTCTAAATAACTGGAAACGTGTCAATTGCTGAACAATATTTAGGTGAGTTTTGATGTGATGTAGTTTGATATTGTCAGTAAACAAGTTTGGTTTAGTTTTTGTGCATGTGCACCACCATTTATACAATGATTTTCAAATGTTGCTACAGATATCCTGACTAGTAGTGATGGTGAGATGAAGCCTCATGAGGCATTGAACCACTTGAGCCAACTGGTTCGAGAAAGGGTTCATTTCTTGAGGCTTCATGTGCACACGAAACCACCTACTGGCCAGGTGTATAATCACAACCAGCTGTATCTTAACACGTGTGATGAATTGAATTTTTGTCTATTATGGCTCTTGGGAATGACTTCACAAAAGGTGAAGAAAAAAAGAGACAAAGAGAGAGAGAAAGAGATGTATAGAGATAGAGATAGAGAGAAATATATATACAAAACAATCCTTTCCTGTCCCACAGCTATCTTAAAAATCCTAATATAAAAATTAAGAACTTTAAAACTAACTAACCAATCCTATTTATAATAGTGAGATTATTAGTAAAAAGCTCAAATTAAATAAATAACCCAATTATAAGTCCTGAAATAATAAAGTCTAAAAACATTAAATATTAATCCCAGAAAAATAAATAAAGGGGGAAGGGGGGAAAAATTCATTTAGATCAATACCTTGCTTATTCCAGAGCAAATCTGCTTATGATTTGTGTGATGATGGTATTGGAGTTCAAGGTAACTCAAGTTAAATCAAGTGGTGAAAACTCACGTATCCTTAATATTAGAATTAAAATTAAAATTAAAAATAGGATAGCTGTGGGACAGGATAGGATTTTCTCTTTTTTCCTTTCTCTGTGTCTCCCTCTCTCTCTGTATATATATATTTTTTTCTCTCTATCTCTATATATCTTTCTCTCTCTTTCTCTCTCTTTATCTGTCTGTATGTATCTATCTCTTTCTCTCTGTAAATATCTATTTTTTATTTTTCTGTTTCTCTCTATCTCTAGATCTATATATCTTTCTCTCTCTCTTTGCCTGTGTCTTTTTTCTCTCCCCCTTTCTGTATCTGTGTCTCTCTGTCTGTTTCTGTCTCTCTCTCTCTCTCTCTCTATCTCTCTCTCAGAGGACGAGGAGTTGTGGACGACGTGCGGCGGCCCGTGCTTTCCTATGACTTCCTAGTGAAACTGCCCTATTGGGTGGGGGAAGTTGTAGTGTTTATTTATTTATTCTCCCTACCTGTCTCAAACTAAATAACCACAATCCAAACTATCAAAACTCTATCCACTCTCCGCAACTCGACTACAACAACCCACATTTTGAATGGAGCCTGTGGGGTTTATAAACCCCGCGCCAAAATCTGAGCCACTTCCCGAAGCAGTCACGTGGTACAGCCGGGCAGCGAGGCTTCGGACGTCATCGTTTTCGGCTCCTCCCCTAAATGAAGCAAGCCTCGATACGCGCTTTACGGAAACGCCCCCTCCATTACTCGACACACGCCTCGAAGCCTCGGCTCATCACGTAACATCACTACTGACTAGCAATCTGTGGGCTTTACTCAGACGTTATTTATTTATTTTGACCAATAAGAACAATAAACCGAACTTGATTGCATTGTTTAATAAGTAGAATCTTTTAGAATGGATGATTAGACTGAATCAATTTTCTTAGTAAATTCCCTTGAGATGATTAGCTGTGATTTGGTGATATAAAACACACACAGAATTGAAACCATTTAGTTTGTTTGGACTGTTTTGTATTTTTTGCCCCAGCTCTTTGTTTGGGAAAAGGTTTGCAAATGAATGCAAAACCTTTGTTTGTGTGAGAGTGTCTCCTGCTGGGTGTGGTTACCTGGCTGCAGCTTTCACACCTGGTGGCAATCATCTAATTACGTGTGGATAATTTAAGGAGCTGTTGGAGTTAAAGACCCACTTTCTCGACACAACACTCCATCCTCAGGACGATTTATCAGCATTCAGTTCCCTCTTAGTTCTCTTCTAGAACGGTCGTCCTGTCTCTGCATTCATTCTATATAAAATGACTGTATTTTACTCTGTCTCCAGGTTCTGATTCTGCGTGTCTAAATGTTGCCTGGAAACATGACACTGTTATTTGTGTAAATGCTTCCCTAGCCATTTAATTCAAAAGTCCTATAAAATGTCAACGATCTTTGCCACCTGATTAAAGAGAAGCAGAATGCTGACAAAACTCAGAAGGGTAAAGGGAACATGTGCTTCTTGTGCAAGATACCCATACATCCAAATGTAAGCATTAAAATGTAAAAATACGGTTATTTAAATTCTTTCTCCTGCACCTCTAAAGATACCAGGAGAAAAGGAGAAATTACATTTTAGGTTAACCAATGACCAAAAAAAGAACATGACAATATTATTAGATTCAAAGCAAATAAAAGCCCTAGAAGCGACGGTTTACCCAGTGAATGGTACAAGATTTTTAGTGAACGTGCTAATATCAGATTAATTTAATTTAATTTTTAAAAATGCCAAAAACCCTCCCTCATGGAAACCCCTCCCCCGGCATATCTGTCCTATCAAAGGAAGGTAAAAATATGGGGCATTGCAAATCTTCTAGATCAATTTCTGTCTTGAACACTGATTGCAAGTTATTGAAATTTGTAACAAGATTAGAAGCTTTTCTTCCCAATCTGATGAAATTCACAGAGTTTTCATAGAAGGCGGTCAAATACAAGATAATCAACGTACATTATACATCATAAATGAAGTTAAAACCAAAATATTCCCACATTATTAGTTGGCTTGTGGTAGTCAGTTTTAATGTCACTTGTAAGTAGTACCCCACCATCAAGTTTTATTTTACTAGGGTTGATGACAGTCTGTGTAATTTTAAAATGCAAAAATAAAAAGCAATTAAAAAAAAAGAGAAATAAACTTTACTGGAAAAATTCATGACTGTGAAAGACAAATAGAAGCAGGCAGATTTTCACAAAGGTAAAAAACAAAATATACAAAATCACAAACTGGACACTAATACAAATTGGTATTTGCAGTCTTCCATTTATTTTTTTCTCGCTTCATTAAAAGTCATTACTCAAGTCAAAAGTAAAAAAAAAAAAAAATAACAGATGTGGTATTTTGAAAACTATATAAATGCATTCATCACACTTACCTAATGTGGTGGTTGGAAGTGATTTTTTTTTTAAACCAGACTTGACTCGTCTTGGACCCAGTTTGCGACTTTAAACCTGGACAAACTCATTCAAATAACTTAGCTTTGTCAGGAACAAGCAGGTGTGTAATCCTTCACATACTCAGAGATTTGAGCTTCTTTACCATTTCAGTCAAAGCTGAACCTCCTCTCATGTTCCTCTGTCGGATTCTCAATGGTCTTATAAACACTAATTAATGTGCATCCAAAACCTTAATGGACTGTCAGTAACAGTAACTATCGATATTTGATCTCCTACAGTTCAGCCTGTGTATGTCAGTAATGAATCTTTAGATGGGACTTTTTAATTACTGCCAGCGTCTCTCCATAATGGTGTAAAACACAAAATACATGTAAAATGTGTCAATTTATACATCCTTTTTTTCTGCAGACGCCTGTCACTCTAACTTGTACACTGATGTTGACCTCTCTCTACGTCATACTGTCTGTAACCCCTGACTCAGTAAGTATTTTAGACCAGTTGCTAGGTGCAACCTGGTTACAACAGGAACTGAGGTGAGAGCAAAATGAATTAGCTGGAGGCAGGAAATGAGCAACAATAGTTCTTATTTTGTAGAAAATGATAAAATAAAATACAGTTTAACCACAACGATAAGAGTAATGACAAGCTGGCATGTCAAAATCAAAACCTGAGTCCTACAGAGCTCAGTATTTCATTTTGTCTTTTCAGTCGTTTATCAAGTCAAAATGTGTTTTTCAGTTCAGTTCTTTTCTCTCCGTTCAGTGGTTCGTATCGTTACCACATGGACCTTCCAGGAATCCGATCCAGCTAAACATAAAATGAATAAAATAAAACACAATCTAACCATGATGAGGTATCAATATGGATAGAGCAACAGACAGCCACACGGTTTCTCCATGCCGTGCTCCCATCAACAAGACAACTCAAAGTTTATGCAGCGTGTCCACAGGCTGCCGCTTCCTCTTTCAAAGTGCAGAGAGAATTCAGAGTTAAAGTTAGAAAGAAAAGTTCACAGTTCCTCTTCAAACCAGAAACAAAGATACAAAGAGAGGATTACACTTAAAACAAAAGCTTTTTCAAACTAGGAGTGCAAGTGCATTTAAATAAATAAAAGGGGGGGAAAAGGAACGTTTTCTCTGGAATACATCTCTTTATTGTCAGAATTTAAATCCATTTGGACAAAACCTGTATTATTTGTTTTTGCTATCATTCAAATATTAAATAAATTAGAGATTCTTTTAAAGAGATTAATTTTAGTATACAGTACATTTAGAGATGGTTCTTGCTAATGACCGCACAAACTTAAGAAATAAAACATTTAAATAATAAAAACAAATCTTTAATCACATAATAGAAATACTGGCACAGAATTTGAAATTTCTTCACATTTAACATATACGTGAAGCAAATGAATATTAATGTTACTCATTTTGATTCCACTGAGTTTGCTTAATGGTTAAGGTGTGCGACTTAAGAGAAAGATGAATAAACTCTGGAATAACTCCAGCTCACTGTCTCTTTCCTTCCTGCTGTTATTTCATGTGAATGTTGGTCACTATGTCCCAAAAGAATAGCATGTTTTCAAAACAATCACAGTTTGCAACATTTACATTTCCCTAAAAGACCAAACTAGACAAACATGTCCATTTAATACAAATGTAGAACAGTGGAGCTGCATTGGTGAACCACCACGGAGAGTCTAAACTCTCCAAATCAAGTACCAAACATTTACTGGAAGAGATATTTCAAGAGGTGTTGTGGCTCTTCGTCTGCAGGAAAAAACAACACTGGCATTGGCGGGAAACCTCCGTGTGACTTTTGTGTTGCAGCAGGAGTCGTAGGGGCTGCTGGTGGTTAGGTTTGCTGCCGTTTGTTTAAAGTACTAGTAGGCCTGGCCGGTACTGACATGCAGCATTCCCAGCACAGCTGAGTGATTGGTCAGCTTCATCTTGTGCTGACTGAAGAGGCTAATGTTCTTTGCCAAGTAATCCACAGCAGCTGGGAACAGACAGGTGACAAAATAGAAAATTAAAAGACAAATTATTTTCAAATTTTACTTTAAGTTTAATTGATCATAAATCAAACAGAGCTGCAAAAAGCCAGTGTACTGAGAAAGTTCAGGTGAAAAAAGAAAACAATAACAGGACAGAGGTGGAATGAGTTGCAGCTCCTGAATTGTGTTTCTTTGACTGACATGTAGTGCAGAACGCTGCATGTTTATTTCTGGATTTGTCAAGACCAAACTCCTGAACTACCCTTGTGAAAAATAAATAGATCAAACATTAGAATACTTGAAGCCAGACTAATCCCCAGTTTACTTCAAGTGTGTAAACGATTATTTGACTTAAAACATGTTATTTTGAAGCGACTATATTTGTACTTGATATATTTTAGTTGTAATGAAATTTTTGAAAATCACAGTTTGAAGTGAATCAAGTGCACTATTGTGCATTAAACTGGAACAATTAAAGTTTTCTTTGTACACTTTAATAATATGGCTGTTTATGTTTTATTTACATGCTTGATGAGTAAAAATTAAGTGTACTAGTTTGAGAAAGAATTACATTTAAATTGTATTTTGAATGTATTCCAAATTCACACACCTTACACTTTTGAAATCCTAGTATTGAGGCGACTATGTGCTCTGTTATACTTTGGTTTCTTATAATTAGTAAGGAAGTGAAGTTTTTAGTAACTGATCCTTTATTACTTTGTGCATTACATGCTTCAGTACACACTGCAGTACTGCAGTAAATATATTAAATACTGAAGGTTGTATTATTGTGTATTAATATATTAATACACTGAAGGTTGAACGGCCTACTCAACATGTTCTCCAGGTGAAAAAAATTACTTTTGTATTAAATATAGTCACATAGTCAAGAGTACATAGGCAATTTACTAACACAGAGTTGTACTAACTGTCAATATTAAAAGTTTACAGACAATATGCTAATAAGGAGTAGCATATTGTCTGTACAGGTATATATCTATAAATATCTAGATACTCTCCAGAGTATCTAGATATTTATAGATACTCTGATGAGTATCTATAAATATGTGCACTTTAGAGGAAATATGAAAAATATTTCACCAAATACAAATTAAAAATATTGTTTTAATTCAATGTCACAGGATTTCAGTATTAGTTCAGACAAACTGACATTTCTCCTTAAAACAGTGAGCATCAATGACAGAACATTCCCATTCACCACACCACTGCACTTTACAGAAAACTACAAAAAAGAACAATAGAGCAATTGGACAGAGAACGCACTTGTATGTGAAAAAGTGCAGAAAAAAAGTATAATTTACAATTTAATGACGTTGTGGACTCGCTATGTATGTTGCTTCAAAAGAACTGATGATGATTGGGGCCGGATGCCTGGGGTGAAAAAACATTTCAGATTGTCTCCTTTGTCTGCGGGAGAAGTAGAAAAACAGTCAGTGATATAAAATCAGTTGATGCATTAACTTAAAGTATGGTTTATCAGTTTAGAGATTTAAGGGGGACAAACTCCCTTAAAAGCTTTCCATTCATGCATTAGCTAACACAAATATCCTTACAGGGTAGTGAGGAGGACTGGTGTCCATCTCCAGCAGTCAACTGGTGAGAGGCGGGTTCACCCTGAACAGGTCACCAGTCCATTGCAGGGTAAAAGCTAGCAATGAATGGAATGTATGAAAGAGAAATGATAGATTAACAAGGGAAATAAATACTGTCCAGTAATTTTTTTAATCAAATCATGTTTATTAAGTACTTAGTGGCGTTGGTAACACACCAGTTTTTGCTGTTAAAAATGTGGCCAGCTGTTCAGTTTAAGGGGAAAACAACAAGCTTTCCACCATGGAGACGATGTGGAGCTTCATCCTCAGAACTGGTTGGTGATCTGGTGGAACCAGAGCCTCTTCTGAGACAGGACAGTCTTTAGGTTTTCTAATTCCTGATCCCTGGCTTCCTCTTTCATCTTCATTTGCTTAGACTGCAAAAATATGTAGAAGATAAAAACACTGATGAACGAGTTATAAGAACAGCCTCACAATATCAAAGTCTCTTTGGCATTCTGAGCTTAATTACAGCCAGACTAAGTTTATGTAGAAAACTAAATTAAGTTGTGATACACAGAACCTCCATGCAGTTGTAACATTAAATAGATTTTTATGATAATAATCATAATGAAAGCTGTGAAATACCTGAAACAAACTTAATTTTGTTTCTATATATACTGCACTGTTTATAATTACAGATGACAATAGAGTTTATTTGAGAAATATTTATTTTAGATGTAAAAACTATACAGAACACTGTGGGCTGTAATGATTTTTATAAATTAAATTAAATATTGTCATGGCTGTCACCATGTTCATTACACTGTAATAGATTCTGGGTAAATGACGTGTCTCATGTCTGATTATGCTAACTCCATCCAGCCCAAACAACAAAGAGTAACATTAAGCCTTTTAGTTTGAACCAGGGCAAGTTGTCATTGATGGCAGTGTAGAAATCACAAGTGGTAATGAAGATGAGGAGGAACAAACGAAGGAAGAGGAAAGAGTTGAAGAAGCTGGTGCTTGTGCTACTGCCAACTTCAGCTTCATAAATAAAATAATGATTGACACGCATTCTGGTCATTCTGTGTGATCCGGTAAGTACTTCTGTAGCTCTGTGTCAGATCCGGTCTTTGGTCCGGTGACACCTTTTAGGGTCTGGTCTTCGCCTGGTTTCAGTTCTGTGGTTTCACATCCAGTACCGATGGCAGTGGCAATAGCTTTGTTATCATTTAACAGCTTCCACTTCTGCCTGTCTCTGGTGTTTCTCCCAGTGTCGTTCGCTCGCCAGCCAGTGGTGAGCTAATGCTAATTGTTGACGCAACATTTGTTTTTTGCTTGCAAGAGTAGCAGCCATCAGTTAGATCATCCTTCATTAATTTTGCTCGTAAAATAACTCAAAGTCTTCTGGAGAGAAATGTTGAGAGCACAAATGTAGGTGTTTTGGAAGTTTTGTTTGACTCTTTCCCACTCCGCTCTTCTTTTTTCAACTTGGAAACAATGCAGACTCATAACTATTTTTTTTAAATTACAGCCAACAGTGATGCAGTATTTCACTGCCTAAATTTAGACCAGTCAAATGCAACAGGATAAGAAAAAACAACGTTTGGAAGTTAGTCTTCCTGTGTTTACTGAACTCTTCTGTTCCTTCCTTTGATCCAACTGTGTCATCAAGCCAGCAGGCATTGTGCAGGTACAAAGTCCCCAATTTCCCCATGAGTCAGAAATATAACAAAAAATATAACAAAAATGTTTTATTAATGTAATTATGTAATTATGTGTTTTTATTTATTACAAACATCACTTCTTTAGTTAATAGGAAAATTACAACATATTTAGCCCAACATGTTCAACTAATTGTGGATTCATTTAAGCAAACTTAACACTTTAACAACCTTCATTTCCTTTGGGTTGTTTTGGTAACCTACATTTTATTTCCATACAGTTGTTGTCTTGCTTTATTGTCCAAATATAATGCATATATATGTATATATAATGAGAAAAACATAAGATAAAACTATAAAATATCACAATGACAACATTTTGTAAATAGAATAAAGCATTTTGTATGCCAAAGATAAATGTTGTCATATTTAGTTTGGCTAACAATGCTTATTGCACTGGGAAAAATGACTTCTTATAGATGTTTTTATTGTCACAGAGACCATATAAGGTCTTCCTGAGCTCAGAGGTTCAAACTGACAAAAAAGGATGGATGCTATCTATTAAGATATTCTTTCCCAGCAGATTGAATCAAGTCATCTAAGATATTCTTTTCCCAGCAGATTGAATCAAGTCATCTGCTGCATTTCCTTAGGTATAAACTTTTTAATCAACATTGAATATTTCATTGAACATACTGTTCAGTGAACAGTAACTAGGATCAGCTGAAATGTATGTGATTGAATTGAAATTATCTTTTGAAGTGCCTTGAGATGACATCTGTTGTCAATTGCCACCAGACTGGCATATATATATATATATATATAAACATAAACTGAATTGGACTGAAATTCCAATCAGCTCAACAGTTACATGTCAACAGGATACCTTTCAAAACAGTATTCAAACAGTAAATTTTTATGAACTGGTTTTGATCTCAATTCCAAGCTAGCATTTCTGCAATCATTTTTAGCACTTTACTCTGACATGTGACCTTTGCTATAAAGAGGTACCAGTAGATGTCAGAGTCCACAGGAGTAAAATAACTGACATGTACAAAAGTGTGCTTATGTGTAAACACATTATATCTCAGAGGCAGGGACTATCTGTTTGCCTCCTCAGAGGATTTAAGGTATAAACCTGGCTGGCAGGAAAAACATTCTCTTAAAGGGTCCCTGTCACTAAGCCCTTCCACAAATCGCCTCCCCCCTTACCACCCATCCCCACCTCCGTTGTCCCAATCCCTCTTCCCTCACACACAAATATTGCCCCCCACCAGCTCTTTAGGTAAATGACATCTTGGCAGATAGTCCTGCCCATGCATGTTTTTTTTTAAACTTCTTAGCAAAGGTGTGATAGTTTTCTTTCTGATCTGGACTGTCAGACGCTGCCTATCTCCTCCCAGACGCCCAAACATGCACAGATCCTATAATATCACCGCCGTCACTCGTCCTGTCTGAGGAGGCATCACCAGCTGAACCTGGGAGGAGCAACGTCAGTAACTGAGTAAATATTTGTTGAGAATTAATACCAGCTATCAGAAAAAAAGAGCTTTCTGAGTGAGCTTAACTGCTTACTGCTTCCTTCAAACATTCCTGTCTTGTTTCAGTACAGTTTAAAACAGTGTTACGTTGTATAGCATGCAAAAGTAGTGTGCTAATATAGTAATTGTTTTAAAGATACTTTATACCAAACCATGAAAATAATACTGGAAAAATTGTGGACTTCTCCACAAGCCGGGGGCTGTTACTGATCCAGAAGTTTAAATATCTTAGCATCATGTTTACAGGTGATGTCAGAAAGACATCACCTTTCTGTTTGCCCACCTGCAGCTGGTTTTCTTGTTGGTACAGTATATTATGAGACAGTTAATCTGTGAATAGTTTGAGCTCCGTCACCTCCTCCCTGAGCTACTATTGGAAGGTTTTACCACTGTCAATCAATCTAGTGTACACTGATCAATAGGCTGATAGTAGAGGAACAACTTTCCAGGAAAACTGTTTATCTGCCCCCACCAGCGACCATGCTAACTAGCCTGAGCATTCACGGCTGACTCCATTGAGGCGAACCAGATGTAGCATAGCAGAGAGAAAGAGGGAGGATCTGAGCAACGCATACACAAAGTGTTTGGCAGCAGCATATTTCAACAGATGACAGCAGGACCATAGAACAAGGCAGAGAACTCAAATCTTTCCATGGATCACCGTTGTCATATTCTATTGTATAGCCACAGCTTAAACACGTAAAAAACACTTTTTAATAAAAGTTGCATAGTGCAGCTTTAAAAGCTTTAACACATGTAATAAAATAACACTCACTCTGACCATACTGACTGTACTGGTAGCTGGCAGCTGTCACAACTGGGTCCATGCTGTAGCTGGTGGTGCCGTATGTTGGGGAGTAAGATTCAGATGAATGAAAGCTCTCCGCCATCTTCACAGAGACCTCAGCTGACTGTTGACTGCCGATGGCCATAATATTGGATAAAGAAGAGTCCAAAGACCTTGGGCGAGGTGACAGGGGGAAGTCATGGTGTGGCTTCGAGGAAACACGGCATGAATTACTCATGATGCTCATAACCTGCAAACAGAGAGAAGAGGTGCTTCAAGATTGTCATCAAACTTTTATATCAAGGTGTAGGAATTATCAAGTGTATTATTACCAAACAATATTACCACTCAGCGAAATACGCAAGGTGAGTGGTGCCTTCAGGTTCATTTTATTTTTGGAATTGGTAAAACAACAAAAGAAAAGTCTTCTTTCCAAGGAAACCCAGCTGATATAGTGTAGGATATGGCCTGGGAGCTCTTACCAAACACAAACACACAGAACAAGATAAGATACAGCCCTATTCCTATTAACCTACTGACCTAAATATCACTGTTTGTGATACTTTAAAAAAACTATTAAAAAATGTCCTTACTATGTTTTTCACCAACAGAGGCCGCCATTTTTTTCAACTGCACAATGCATGCCAGGCCGCAGGCTGAGTGGAGACAGGCTCAGTGTTAGTGATGTCACAAGGTCTTACTTGTTGTGAAAGTCCACTGTTGACGGGATTGCTCTGAGCTGCAGAGCTCAAAAACGAATCAGAATAACTGGAGAACCCATTGCAGTTGGAGGAAAGAGCATAGGCAGGACCGCTGTCTGCATTGGACAAACCGATTTGGTGCACAGTGGATGGAGGAAGTGGTTGTGGACGATGAATCGTGTCGTCATTCTCTGAAAATGATCATACAACAATGTGTGTATGAGCAACAGACGTTATTCGTAAGGCAAAAACATCTATGTAGCTATTTCTCATTCTTAAATAAGGAAAGATTTAAGCGTTCTATCTGGCTTTCTACTTCCACATTGTTAATAAAGAAACACTAGATATATTGCTGGGTTATCCTTTGAAAGAGTTACTCTTTAAATATGGAGTGTGAAGCTGGTAGCAGTGAGTTGTACTGTGCTTTGCTTATACTCCAAATCCAACACTCACTCTCTCCTGGACATGGCTATTGGCTGTCTGAGCTTCTCTGTGCTCTCTTTCATCTTATACAATTATACACTTTAAACTGAGAGCTTTTAGCTGGTCCCTCTCCTAGAAAAAGGAACAAAAGGAGCTAATCATACTTGCCAACTCTCCTGTTTTGACAGAGAAACTACCCTATTTTACCCCTCTGTCCCACCTTGCTCCCGTATTAGTATTTTCCCATAGATTTCCCATATTGTAGTAATTACATGACACATCACTCACCCACTCCCTATTCCTTTTACGGTAGTCTTCTTCACCCACCCACCTCTTCCCCTCTGATGCTGGTCTTCCACCAATGGAGTCTCTAGCCCTCCCACAGCAGCAGCAGACGGATAAATATTTCCCGTATCCTCAAGTCCAAAGCTTGATAGGTATGGAGCTAATGCTAATATTATGTCTACATTTTTAAGCATAGAAAGTCCTCCAGTATTGGTGGTTCTTAGTTTTCTTTGTGAATGCTCTATCTTCTTAAACCCCGTGTCATTCTCATGCCAGGTTCAGCTGGAAGTTTCTTCTTGTCAAAATGGAGTTCTCTGCTGTCGCTACATACATGCTCAGTATGAGGAGTTACAGCAAAGACAACGACTCGATGTAATTGACTGTCCACAGTCTCTACACTATTGCTACATGCTCTTCCAGGAGGACTGAATGCTGCTGGTCAGTGACTCAGTGCAATCTCCTGGGCTTCCTTAGACAGAAAACTCTTTAGCCAGTTAGAATAAGGCAATGATTCTGACTGCATTGTTTTTAAAACTTGCATCAAGTTGGAACTGACTTTGCAGAAGCACAATATATTCAAGCACAGTATATTCAGAGAAAAATCAACTGGAGAGGAGCCTTGCAACTGGAAACTCTGCTCAATGAGGGAAACTACACATCTTTGTTGTACAACAACTTCATGAAAAATCTGTTCTACTCATCATAGATGCTCAGTTAAAATTGAATTTACTTTGTTTATTTTGGCTGAACCTGTTAATAATCCATCCATATGGTCCCAAACGTTTCATTTTGAGTGTTAGCTTAAGACAACCTAATGTCTTTTAATATTTAATGTTGGTTTAATAACACAACAGCACAGATTTCGTACAGCATCAGGACTTCCAAGACAAACCATATGGCTGGGAACCAAGTTCATCCTTTCAATTTGTTGACCCCTTTAAATTATTCAGAATACCGACAGATCGAAATCAGAGCAAAACGATAAAAACCCTAAATGTTCCTTTCACAAATCCTAAGGTAAACAGAGAAAAAAGAATATCAGTGTAGAAAAGAACCGGCCTCTATAGAAAGAACGAATGACGAGATTTGAAGTGTGCTTTACCGTGGGGCAGAGAGGAGTAGCCTGATTCTGAAAGCTGATATGTGGAAAATGTTGACACCCCTGTTGAAGAAAATCCATTGGGCAAGAGGTTGTTGAATGCTGCTAGTTGACTGGCTCCTGCTTGCTTGCGCCACCTGGCTCTGCGATTGCTAAACCACACCTTAAACACAAGAACATTTGACAGACGGAGTGTGTGTTGAATATCTAGTGAACAATGCCTTGTGTCATGACCGTTCCAATCCCACACCAGCTTGAGTTTTCCCGCTTAAGTTACTTTGCTATTATTTACATTTTGAAAGGCTGTTCATGCACATGTTTTACATTGGTTTGTTATATCACTTTTAATCTAAAACTGAGACTTAACGTGTATATTAATCTAAAACCACTTACGCTCTAAACTTTATTCATATCAACCATATGAAACACAGCAGACCAATGTTCTTGTTTACCTCAGCTTGTCCTAAGACTCTGCAGCGAGACTCAAAGTGGAGCAAACAGGAAAAACTCGTGTCAATGCGGTTTTACTGTCTGTTCACGGGCTACCTTGTAATTTTAGAGTTCATTTTAAAATCCTGACTTTACCTTTCAGGGCCCTGGTTGATAAAGAAACTTTCTATATTACTGAATGGCTAAAGCCACATACTCAGGTACTCAAATCAAAGTCAAGGACTCAAGGACTATTACTATAAAACTTGGGGAATCACC
>NC_057868.1:23277594-23316272 GCF_019740435.1 Gambusia affinis | reverse complement strand
TATTTTTGTCACTTTTAAACATCTCCATGTGCAGCACTACTGAAAATTTGGAAAGATGTCAAAGATGAAACCTTTCTTGGATGACATTTTTACAATGTTCTAAGGATCTTTAAATCTTTATTTGGGCCTGACTTACTGTCTTGAAACTCATCTTTGGCTGTTGCTGTAAATTGTGCTTTATTGTACAGACACAGGATATTTCTGTGTCTATAAAATGTCCTTTCCAAATATAACAAAACTAAATCACGGAAAGTCGCCCACGGTTCTTTAAAAATAGATCCAGAAAAAAAGAAAGTAAGAATGGAAAAACAAAAACATGACTTGGCTTTAACTTTAGCCTGAGCCTCTTACTGAAGGAGTTTTGATAAAAAATGGAAATGGATAATGTCCTAAACATTTGTATTAGAAACATTTGTAACCTTTTGTTGCCATCAAAGAAATTTAGCTAAAGTTTCAGTTTTGACTTTAGTTTAAACATGTTCAAGTCAGATTTATGGACAAATTCATTTTAGTAGGTTTTAGTAAAGATATTGCATATTAAAATAGCTTTTGTGCTGTCCTGATTTCTCTTTAAGACCTGTGATTAATATAATTCAAAATAATTTTCCAATTGTCCCTGTTTGAATAATCAGAGGTGATGACAAGGAGTGAGAGTGCAAGCATCATAACAAATAGTATTTGTTTTTACTATTTATAACAAATATTTAGTATTTTAAACTCCCATCAGCCAGGGCACCTTATAACACTGAGGATCACAATTAGTCTGACTATCATTAGCAAGTGTAAACATTCGTCTCTGTCAGTATTTCCTGTAGGTTGTTCAAATTTTCAAATACAAGCTGTTTCATGGTAAAAGGAGAGAGAAGGGAAAAAAGCAAAGCAATTTTTTAGGCAATAAATTCAGCCTTTCTATTTCTAGGTAAATTTTCTTCTTAACTATTTTGATGTTGGTATCAGTGTTGTTACAGTGTTTAGCTGTAGTGCATTCACTGATTTATTAAAAAAAAAAAAGTCTGATTTTTGCCTTTCCAAATGGCTGAAAATCGTCCGATTCTTGTTACCAGGCAATTTCTCTGGACGCCTCTGATTACTTTTTTTCCCTATCTTTATTTTCCTTTTACTCCTGTTATTTTCTTCATGCATACCGCCTTGTCAAATCTGACCTAGTTAAAAAGATACGGACCCTCCTGATTGTTCTAAAAATATAATTTCCATTCAGATCTGTACAGGAGAGTTACATGTGCACAAAATAAAAGATACAACTTGCAAGTTGTAAAGCAAGAACAGTGTAGGAGAATTGGGACCTCTGGAGGCAGTTCTTTAATTAATGTTCAGTCTGCTCTGGCACGAGTCGTGTGTTCAGGTCTTTGAGTTTAGGCTGCAGTCTTCAGCATTCATTCATCCTGACACCAGCTGCTTCACGCAATGAAGAGAGACATGATTTACAGTGTTCAGGAATGACTCTCTTTACTAGTTCATTCATGTATCATCAAACGTCCTTCACTGCACTGTGTGTGTATTTGCATTACATTTAAAGGTCAAGGCTCATTCAGTTTAAGTGATTTGTCTTTGTTAAGTTAGCTAAATGTGTATGTTTTGTTCTTCAGTGTTTCTACTCAGTTTGGAAAGAGCCAAATAACATAGGTTTGTAACAAAATCAGACTTGATAACTCTTAGACCTTGTACACACGTAGCCAACAGAATATCTCTGCTGTGTCATTTAAAAAATAATATTGTGCACACAGAATCCCTTTCAGAAAAGTTTTCATCCACATGAACCCACTAAAATAAAGAGGTGCTTTAAACATGCTTGACCCATAGGGGGCGGTCTGGTGCAAAGCTAAAATCTACGTCAGCTAATCCGATTGCTTCAAAACAACCACAACTTCCTGTTAGGAATTAAACATGGCGCCAGGAGATTTATTGTTTAAATAGCGTGTTAGAATACAAAATTGATCAAACGTAACACAATATTGCTTGAGAATTACAACAAAGCAAATACGGGGATATGCTGACGCATTATTTGCAGCAAATTTTAATGAGCGCGACGTTAAATCTCAGTTTAGTACACAAGCAAACATAAATACAGAGTTTTCTCAAATCTCCTCTGGTCTGAGTTTTTGTAAATAATTAATTTTAGTAATATTAAAAGCTTTGTTAGTCATTTGTTTTTTACAGTGAGCTGTAGTCATGGCTACAGGGTTCCTAACTCGGTCTAGAACAGGTTTGGACATACATCACATATTTTCCAGATCTATCTCGATTGAGTCATCCATGGATTGATTGGTTGAATTTTGCAAGGTCCATATTTAAACCCAGTAGAAAAAAAACTACCATCATCTGTACAGTAATCTTTTATATATACTCTTTAATATATTGACCTAAAAGAACTGGGAAAAACATGTGATTCACACTTAACCCCACACTTACACCAAACTAAAACAGTCTGTTAATCTGTTGATGTTTTGTCTTGCACAGATAAGTTGAGGGTTGTTTCCAAATTTATAAACTAAAGTTATTTCAGAGAGCAGCTGTGAACATCTGTTTTTTTGTGACAGAAAGACAAAAATGGATTGTTTGTCAGTCTATGTATTTTGTTTGAGGAAATGGAAAACGACAACTATGTGCCAAGTTCACAGAGAGGCCTGGGAAAGTGAAGGAACAAGGCATGTTGCCAGATATCTTCTGAAGACGCAAATGGGTTAGATAATGGGATTACGGTTTATACTGGAGAAGAGATTCTGTTCTGGTTTGACTTTATGACGTTTCTCCCTTTTTTTACTTTACTTTTCTCTCTTTATCACTCCTTTTTCCATCTACTGTCAAATATTTTCATAGCATGACAGTCGGGATCGATAATTTCACAAAAATCTATTATATACGCAAAATAAGTTTAGTTTAAACGTGAGTCTGAATGGACTCACTTCATTCAGAACTATTTGCATTTTGAATTTATTTTGCTTTCACTGAGCTTCCATCACTTACCAAAATGTCTCAAAATGTCAACTAGTTCTTAATGTGAAAGCAGAGAACTGAGGATGAGTTGGTACAGACAGGAGTGGCTACATTAAATAAAAATACAGAGCAGGAACTGCTGTATAAGAGGCTCAGTCAGCGCTTGGACCACCAGCTTTCAGATCTGCAATGCAGGTAGCTGTGACCTCTGGCAGCGTCGTCTTTGGATGCCTTTAAATCACACAGGCAATACAAGTCACATCTGACTGACTCTGCTACAAACAAACGACTTCAGCCCACACCTCCGAATGCGTTCGCAGTGAGAAACTATCCAATAAGGAATTGTTATAATCGATTAATCATGTTAGTAAAAGCTGTTTCTACAGAGGTCTTTGCACATCAGCCGATGCTCTGCGCCCTTCTCCTCGTTATTCCTCGCTTTGGAAACAACGGACAGAAAGGGTCGTCTGGCCGCGTGTGTGCCATCAGTGTTTCCACACAGTAAAATCCTGCAGAGGCAAGCGGTAAATTAAACCCAACTTCCTCCAGAAGTTTTGGTTCATGTCACACTAATGCCTCTGTGGTGATTTGCCAGCTTCCTGGGCGCTTGCTAAGGCTGTCGGCTTCAATTTCACATTTCATAAAGCCCACTCAGGCCAAACAAAGTTGCAATGGTCTCATTTCACTGACTGAGGCCTCATTATGCTCTGCAATTAAACACAGACTGATATCCAGCATAATGCGCCGTAACCTGACTAATCCTGATGGATGGCAAACAGGAAGGTTAATATTTGGGACTTTGTCTCGAGTCATGTTGAAGAGCACGCTTTCTGCTCAGATTGTCTTGTTAGCAGCTTTTGAAGCAGCTGCAGTTCTGTTCAGGTGTCAGGAACTTGGACTTATAATAATGAGGGCTTTTTGTTATGAAAACTATGCGGTTTGTAAACGAATAATGAAAAGTACGTGTTGGTGCTTTTGTGGAAAAACCCCCCAAAAAACTCCTTGTTGAATCAAATGTATGAAAAGAGGTCATGAAATAAAGAAAATTCACCTGAAACTTCTCCTCTTCACTACAGTAAATATCAGTGTATTTTATTGGGATTTTCAATGATGCAGACAAACAGAAACTGGTGTTTCATTTTGTAGTGAAGGGACAATTATACACAGTCTTTTAAATTGTTGACTAGAGATCGGTAGTAACTAGTTATATTTACTCAGTTACATTTTGTTGAGTAATTTTTTCAAAAAAACAAAAACTATTAGGGGTATTTTTACTACGCTGTACTTTTTACTTTTGTTTGAGTAATTTCATTATGAAGTACCACTGTGAGTAGCCTTACTGAAAAATGAACAGGCTTGTTTTAGCCAAAAATTCACCACACATGCACACCTGCAGTTTTTGTTAGTTTAATTTGTTTTGTAGTGAGAGAACTTTGGCAAAAGTTCATTTTGCCTGATTTTGTAATTATGTTATTTATATGTATTATTTTCAATTTAATCTTCAAAATATCAAAATTTCCACATGGTTTTATTCTTTTGTTCGTCTGATTTATGTAATTGTCAGATATTAAATAATTGCTCTTTTTATTAGTAATCACGACTTGAGTAGCCTTTTTACCAAATACTTTATTGGTAAAAATTACCCTTCAGTAATTTCTTGGATGGCTACTTTTTACTTTTACTTCAGTAAAACTATATTGAAGTAGCTGAAGTAGTGCTACTCTTACTTGAGTACAATTTTTGCGTACTCTGCTGTTGATCTGATAGACATGGCGTGTTCTCTGGGTTTTTCCTCTGCCAGCTCACGAATAGTTTCTAAGTGGGTGTAATCTGAGTTGTGACTGGTCAAGTTGTCTGTTCATCTTACCTTCAGGGCCACAGAAAAGATCCTGGCTCGAGCTCGACAACTGGTGGACGTTAAAAAGGAAGACGGCTTTTCTGCCCTTCATCTGGCTGCTCTCAACAACCACAGAGACGTCGCCGAGGTCCTCATCAAGGAGGTGAGCCTTCGCTGTCGCCTCTTTGGTATTCCTTTTTTATTTATTCATTTAAATCCACATTTTCTGTAAAAAATAAATTGCATTTCACTCGTCTTGTTTCCTGTTAGGGGCGCTGTGATGTCAATATCCGCAACAACCGAAACCAGTCACCGCTGCAGCTGTCCGTCACTCAGGGCCACACGGACCTGGTGCAGCTGCTGGTGGACGAGGGCGCCGATGTCAACATGGAGGACGAGGACGGTGACACGGCGATGCACGTGGCCCTGCTTCGCCCGCAGCTGGCCAACGTCATGCTCTCCCCGTCAGCAGGGGGCAGCAGCACGGAGGAGGGCAGCGACGGCTGCTCGTCCACGTCGCTCTACTGCAGGGTGAGGGTCGATGGGGAATCTAAACATGGAGGCTTATTAAACGATAGATTACTGTTACTTTCTACTTGGAACTACAAAGGCCTCAAATCACAAAGTTCAAAGTACAAGTTGCACTGGCAGATTATTTCACTTATAACTTGTCCTTTTTCATCAATATGAAGGGATTGTTGACTTAAAACAAGCTCCTTAAAGATTATTTGTTTAAAAATGACATGTCAGTTATTTTCATCTTATTTAAAATTTACTTAAACATTTGCCCTAGAAACTACACCAAAGATACTTAGTAATATTTTGTGTTTTTGAAGTGTAATACCTGAATCTATTTAAATAAACAAAATGACCAAGTTTGTAGTTAAGAACTTGAAGTGACGGTTACAAAGCAAAGAGGTAAAAATAAATAAATAACCCCTATATAAGTCAACATAAGCTAAAGAAAGTAGCAAAGACCTAACCAGACGTTGCTGATCTACTCTAAAATAGAGACTTCTCATTCTTGTAGCCTTAAAGAGATAAATATAGTCTCCAAGTGAGATAAAAAAAACACTCTGGGAAACATATAATAGGAAACACAGTAAGGCAACAAACCTTAACCAATGAGTGTTTCAGTGTATGCTTAGTCTCCTGGGATATGTTTAGGATGAAGCTGTTAGTTGGGTTCCAGGTAAACAGCAGGATGAAAGGTGAAAGAAGGTAAAATGGGGATTTATGTGTCTGAGTTTGGAACAGATTTATCTGAGAAGAAAGGACCTCAGTTCAGTGTGCAAGCAGGTCGCAAGAACCCAGATTAACTTAAGAGACAGTAATAAGGTCAGAGTGCAGAGAAGTGGACCTAAATATATAATATAATGTGTTATAGTTTCAGTGTTTAATAAAAGTACAAATATGGGTACAGAACATAAAAGACTCACTTTCTTGAAGTAAAGATGATATCACAGACAGCTCTGTTGTTTTAAAGGTTGTATTTGTAAAAGATCCACAGTGTTATTGGGAATAAATTTAGAGGGAAAGTCAAGAATGGAAATAAGCCAAGATGGGGCTTCAGTTAGTAGGTCTGTGATACTTACTGAGCTGTTTCCGTTATGGAAGACTAGAAATACTCTGATCAATTTTGTGGACAATTTCTGATCTCCCATTTTCTTTTTCCTTTGAAGCTTTGATCTACAATTTCCAGTGTTAGTGGACTCAGATTCTCGGTCGGTGATTACTGTTGATCATCCATTTGCAGTCAATAGCCGACTTCTCTGTGTCTGAAGTTTGATTTCTAAGTATAGAGTCAGTTTTTTTCCCTCCATATTTGATGTTCGGTAGAATTGTACAGACCAGAACTGCACTGCCTTCAAATTTGTTGTCCCTTTTGTTTTTCAGCGGCATTAACACAACCATTTGTCAAACTCTATTATTTTTCCTTAGAAAAAAACCTTCAGTTGTTCCCCTGATGTGAAACATTTCACACAAGCTCTGTCCCATTACATGGTGTAAATATTTCATGATTTAAAAAAACATCCTCATTGCTCCAGAACACCACTAACACTGCAGCTCCTCTCAGCATCATGGGCTTTGAGCCAACACACCCATACACACCCACACACACACACACACACACACACACGCAAACACACACACAAACCACCCATACGCAGCCATGAAGGTGGCTAGACTTGAGTCCTTGGGGCCGTTTTAGCCACCGTCAGCAGATGAGTTGTCCTGGGAGTTCTTCTGTGTTGATTAGATGTGGGTTTATGTAGCGTCTAAATCTGGATGACTCTCATTGAACTTCTTGCATTTATGTTATGCTCAGTTTTCCTGCATCTTTTTAGAGTTTACTCTTGGAATAACACAATCTCATTTACTGTCATAATGGTTTTTAGCTCAGACTTTCTCTCCTCCTCCTCCTTATCCTCTCGTCTTCCTCCTTCTGCGTCCACAGCTGAATGCCTCGGGTCTCCTGGGGAACACCGAGCTGAACGTCGCCATGGCGATTGCTTGTTTTCTGGCCCAGGAAGGTGCTGACATCAGCTACGCCAACCACAAGGGCAAGAGTCCTCTGGACTTGGTGGGAGACAGCACCATGATGCAGCTCATTAAGAACTTTTCTGAGAAGCACAGGTACGTTTTCAGAAAACTGGCGTAGAAGTCAGCTATGACCTATGACCTGACATTCAGTTTGATTAAAGGGCAACTGCAAGGTTATTTAGGTTTGAGTATAAAATTAACAATGAAAAACAACCCAAAAAGCAAGAAGCGGAAACTTAGAAATGAAATGTAGCTCATAAAGAAACATTTTTACGCAAACAAATCCATGCCAGAGTTTGATTTAGATAAAAAATGTTGATTTTTATGTTGACGTGTTAGTCATTTCAGAGGAGCTCTTATGGCTGTCTGTTGTCGTTCAGGTTGCAGCGCCTGCAGGCCATCACGTGTGGGCAGGGCCTGAGCAGCGCGAGCCTGCGGCGGGTCCACACAACACCCAACACCATGACCAACCTGGTTTTTCCCACACCGGCCGGTCCCAGTGAATGCCTCATCTGTTCTGAACTGGCTCTGCTGGTTCTGTTCTGCCCCTGCCAGCACAGCGTGGCCTGTGAAGGTACGTCTGCAGGCTGTGGTGGTGAGGGGCGTCCGGTGGAGGGTCTTCTATGTATTCCAGATTGACTGCGGATCCTTAAAAAGCCATAAATTTATATATCTACTATTAAGGCCTTAAAATTGACCTTAAATCTGTTAATCATGTGTCTGAAATTTTGTCCTGGCAGGATTATTTAATTGTTTATTCTGTGTGTATATTTATTTTTCTCATGGGATTTTTCTGGCAGGCAAAAGGTTGAGTCATACAGACCTCTTCATTCTGTGACTCAATGCTAGCATACCCTCGCTGGCTAGCTAGCTAGCTTAATGGGTAACAATAAATTTATGGCCAGAGAAAGTTTGTACATTTCTGTGGAGATATAGGTAAACATGTGACAATAACACATTTTGCTGGACGATAAGTTGTCCCAGAAGGTATTGTGATAAATGATAATGTTGTTTTTGAAACAGTTTTCAATTAATATAAAGTAATATAATGATAATGGCATAAAAAAGGCAAGAAGACATTCTCAAAGAAACTTTAAATTTTAATGTACATTTAACTGAGAGAGAGAAAATAGAAAATGATAAATCATGCAAATGGAAATTATGGAGCTGGTTTTAATTTATTATTCTATTAACTGATTTACCGTTTACTGCCACAAGCTTATAGGATCTTTCATAATGGTCATAAAAAGTCTTAAGTTTGAGTTGGTGAAGCCTGTAGAAACCCTGCAGTCAATAACTTTAATTTTGTCTTAACAGAATGTGCACATCGCATGAAGAAATGCATCAAATGTCAGGTCACAATAACCAAGAAAATACGACAAGGTAAGAAGAGATTAGAAACTTTTATTTTCTGGTGTACGGGATGTTTCGGAGCTAGCCTCTGTCCATTCCTGGAATGGAGCGGCACAGACAGCCGACCAGCCTCATCTTGCACAATAATGCTGCAACTACACGTCAGACTCTGGATTAAAACTAGACATTGTCAATGATTTTGACTCCGCAGATCAAACCGAGGTGGACTGCAGCCCCGGCACCGAGAACTCTGAGCAGCACAACCTGCTGGAGCAGCTGCAGTCCCGCTACAGGCAGATGGAGGAGCGCATCACCTGCCCCATCTGCATTGACAACCACATCAAGCTGGTCTTCCAGTGTGGCCACGCCTCCTGCATCGACTGCAGCGCCGCGCTCAAGACCTGCCCCATCTGCAGGCAGACCATCCGGGAGCGGATCCAGCTGTTTGTCTGAGCTCCAGGTTTGTGTCCTCCTGGGTCCGCCGCCCCACTGAACCCAGAGACAGACCCCAGGAAGGGCTGCGGAGGTGCGCTGCTCTCATGGCCCTCTCGTCTCTGGCTGCCGCACCTCACCGGCGGCGATCAAACATTCGTACAACTTTTTTTCTAAAGAGACGCTGCTGTAGATCGCTCAGAGTTTGCTGTTACACTTTTGGTTCATTTCCATCTGGAACAGCCCAGGAACATTGCTTTAATTTAAATTCCTGCTGCAGGACAGACTCTGAGCCAAGCCCGGGAGGAAGTGCACGAGGCAGAGTGGACGTGACGCCTCCCTCCGTTTCGAATCCTCTTGATTGATAAAGGAGCGACTTGGGGGAATGGGGGGGGTTTGTTTCCTCCTCGTATTTCCTGTTGTACTTTGTCCGACCCTTTTGCTGCTTTAAGTGGATGTCTGTTACCCATCATCCTCTGTGGTTTTCTGGTCTCTTTTGTTTACATGTCTGCACAGAGGTCGGTTGTTGTCCTGGCGCTCCTTGTCCCGTGAAGTACATCGCTCCCATTTACATCCATCTCTTAATTCTCAAAGTAACGCTCTGCAGAGAGAGGGTATAGCTGAAAGCTCTCTATGCAGACCCCAAAACACTTCTGTCTATATGCAAAGGGAGACAGACACTATATATGCATGAGTATATGCATATTATCCAACTGAAAACAACTTGTTTTGTCACAGATAAACTAGGGTTTTGTTTTACTCTAGGGTTACGCTTGTGGTTGCCAATGTACCTTTGACTACAAAGTTTTATTTATGTGTGAAAGATGTTTTGTCTTGTTTTTTTTGTTTTGTGTTTTGTTTCTACTGAGGTTTAACCCAAGCCTACGTCTGCTACTCAGGGTATTGCATCTTGGAAGCACTTGGAATATCCATAAATGTTTTAAGAGCCCTTTCCCAGACTCTCACACCAACACCATTACAGCGCGTTGTATCGATTTGTTCTGGTGGATCACCAAGAGGAAGAAATGGGACAAAAACAAATAGATTTTGACATTAATGACTAAAATAAACACAAAACGTGTCATTTCTCAGTTGAAATGTGGACTGTCGCGGAGCAGATTCTGCGAAAAGACCTTAATTTCCCAAAACATACAAAATGAAGAAGTGAGAAGGTGCAAACTCTTCCAAATGAAAAAAAAAAAAAGGATCCAAATTTGGATTAACATGGATTATCTTTTCAGGCTAAAGCATCTCAAGTTTTCTTTTCACAAATCAAAAAAATCAAATCAAATTTTGTTTGTATAGCAGATTTCAGCAGCAAGGCATTTCAAAGTGCTTTACATCATATCAGACAAAAAAACATTGAATCAACAAATTATACTAGAAATCTCATATTGACACACATTCTCTCTGGTTCACAAGAAAATAGGCCTCACTAATTATGACAGTTGAAATTAATATCAGTTCTTCACATTTTATTTATTTCTGCTTCATGCTTACGGTGAGTTTAGCTGATCATGAGTGCAGCTCTGGGGGTCTGCAGGCGGCCAGCAGCTGTCCCACACACCGTTATTAGGCTATTAGCATTACGCTGCATAAATGTGAAACATAGAGAAAGTTATATGTGCTTGTCCTGAGTTATTTCACAATCTGTTGACCTTATTCAGCTCCAAAAATATAAAAGATATAAAATACCGAGGAGGAACCTCATGAGCTGTTACCCCGGCTGATGGCCTCTGATCATGTTGTGATGACTTTTGATAGAGCGTCTTTTATTGATTTTATTCAACATTTTTAACAAAGAAAAGCTTTTTTTTATAGAGAACAAAACACCTGTTTTGTCATTTTTGGTGACAACGGTGCTGATTAGGGCAACACAATTTATAGAATGAAGGTTTTTATTTCTGCTTTTTTTTTATTTCTTTTTTTTTTATCCAGGAGCAGTTTGAGTAGCTCTGCTCTTTTAGTGAAGATGGGTCAGGTCAGTTTGGGGTCATTTCTGCGTCTGACCGCTCAACTATATGCTTTGACATACCTCTCCAAGTCTGTGAATGTGAGCCACTTGGACCTTGCAGATGAGCGAATTTTTTTGTTGTTGTTTTTTTGTTGTTTTTTGATGGTCGCCCAGCCAGCAGCACAGATGACGACACGCCCGTCATCATCAGGCCTCATGGTGAAACAGTCTAGACAGTAGGAATTACTGCAGATACAATGAGTGCAGGCCCACTAGGAAAGTGGTTTGAAATGCGTCATAGCATGCGTTTAGGGTTGTTTCCATGTGGTCGGGTTGTCCAGGACGGGTGTTGGTGCCGGTTGTTGTCCAAACATCCCCAATCAATACAAGAAGGTTCCACACAACTTTACGTCTGATTGTGTTGGTCTGCTCCTTGTCACTGGATTCCCCCTATTTAATGAGGGTCATGCTTTGTTTTGTTTTTTTGGTATGTTTTAGTTTTTATCAGGTGTATCGTGCAATGTGTAATCACACATCTTGTCTTACCAGTGGAGTATTTCAGAAGCAAGCCGCCCCGTTTTTTCCTCCTCTGGAGTTCTGGATTGTACATCAGCTTTGTCGTTTTATTACTTTTTTTTTTTGTATGTTGTGTTTTCTTTGAAGGGCTTATGCATATAGGACAACAACAACAACAACAACAACAACAACAACAACAAAAATCTAGTCTAATTTTAATTGAATCCTTTTTCTTATTTTTTTCTTTTTTATCTGGAACTTCCAGAGACAGGAGGCGTTTTTAAAGTCCTCGGTGTCTCCCCGACGGTGGGAGAGACAATGTTAAAGATGTACATGTGAATGTTGGTAGGGGAGATAATGTATCCTGTCTCACGCTGCCTTTTTTTTTTATGTGTGAAGAAAAACAAAAAACGTCTAAAGAAAAAAAAAAAAAAGTTAGGATATCCTTGTGGTTTATGAGGAGGAAATGACTTTTACATCAGTGCCAAATCGCATGAGGATGTGCATGAACATGAACATGAACATGCACATGCACGCCCGTTACTACACAGATGCTCTCTTCTACCCCAGAACCCCCTCCACGTCAGACGGGGGGCAGATTATTCAAGCGGTGTGTTACAAAGCATAGCGTCGGGTTCGACTCCGGATCAGACGCATTTCTTTCTCTCTCCCTGTTTGTGGTGTTAGCCTTCCAGCTTCAGCAGTCACACTCTGAACCTCTACGACAGAAGACGCTACTCTCATTCCCAAAACGTGATCCGTTCTGAGCTTTTTACAACTATATACTTATATATAATATATACATATATATATATTTATATTTACATTATCAATCAAGGGACATGTTTCTTATAGAAGTTTCAGTATTTAAAGATTGTCCTTTGGTGTTCTGAGTTGATGGGTTTACAGGTGAGGCAATAATGTTTAAGAGAAAAAAAATGTGTGAAGCTGTTTTCATTTCCTTTCCTCCTTTTTAAGGAGTCTTGCTGTGAGCACGGCGAAACGGTTTCTGTACAAAAGTTCTTAATTAAAGCAGCAAAATGTTACTGTCGGTGTTTGTACAGTTCGACTCTCGGAGTTCTGATGTTGGCCTTACTGTCCATTCCTCCTCCGTTGATGTTTCTTTTTTCAGTTGAATTCTGTACAAAAATATTTTGCAATAAATATGGAACTGTTTTTTAAAAGACTGGATCATTTGTTTTATTACAGAAACATCATTTAACTGAAAGAATGAGGTTTTAAAGCTGTTTTGTGAGATATTTTGAAGATGAACTTGAATTCAGTTTGCCCAGGAAGTTGTGAATACGGACCGATGTGTTGACTTTCCGATTTAAGCTGGAGCTGAACAGAATATTTCATGTTGGTGTAAAACATCCTCAGTTCTTTCTAGAGTGGGATCAATCAGGCTTATACTGACAGAAGCCGATTTTAGATTTTCCTTGACCTTCTGCTTCTGACTTCGACAGACTCAGATTTTTTTCAAGGGACTGTGACTAATGAACGAGGAAAAGGTTTGTTTCCAGTTCTCTTGTTTTGAGTCCAACAGGAAATGAAGAAATTATAAATTATTTTCATCCCCGTCCCACACCTTTACCTACTCATTTTTTAAGGTGGTATTTGAAGCACTTTCAGACTGAAACTCTGGGTTTTGATAGTTTTAATGAGTATTTTAAAAGATCCCTTCTTTTCTGTTTTTTTTTTTTTTTTACCAATCAGGTGTAAGTTGGTTTCTAATTTCTGATTGATGGGTATACCTCTAACCAGAAAACATTTTACTTCGTGCTTCCTTCATAAGTTCTTATTTCAAAGTTTGTTTTCATGAATGAACCTCTTTGAGGCAACAGTAACTTACTTATTTTAAACTGATGTTGTAACAAAAGCTGTTCAACGCACCTTTAATTGAAATTCTGCTTCTAGCTTGTTTCAGAAACTTCTTTGTGTCTGAGATGAAAATCTTCTCCATATTGCTGAAATAAAGAGTCAGTTTTTCAATGAGAAATTGAATGTTTGACAAAACAATGGGTTGTCCTCTTTTTGATTTATTATCTGGCTGTAAATGTCATAAATACATAAGATTATTAATGACCAGCATTATGAGGTAGATTTACAATGTTTGATTATTGCTGTTCTCGGCCACCAGAGTGGATATGAAAAGCAGTGGGAATGCAGATGTTTCCTGTGATTTGTTCATTTTCTTCCTGCTGTTTTCTGTAGGAACTTTGATTCTTATGCATTTGGCAGCTTAACTCTAACAGTGAGCAGGAACAGCTACAGGGCAGCCACTAAACATCCACTGAAACGAGATGTAAGCTGGCAAGTGGCCTCGAACTCCCTGTCATTTCAGACTTGCGTTAGTGTGTCAGAATGTGTTTGAAAGTGCTATATTTAGTCAACGCTTTCTTTATTTGTTTTAAGTTTGTGATCCTGTTCCATTCCAGAGGGATTTTTTTTGTTTGTTTGTTTTAAATAAGACACGATTCCTCATCCCTTCTCTTCTTTTTCTTAGGAGTAAACAAAGATTTTTCCTTTACACCTCAGGTGCAAGATGCTCTCAACAACAGACTGATAGAAGATCTTCAGCATCTTGCTGCAAACCTTGAATGATCTTAGCTTCCTCAAGAAGTCCAGTCTGCTCTGTCTCTTCTCATAGACGGCTTCACTGTTGCATCTCCAGTCCAGTCTGTTGTCCAGGCGAACACTGAGATATTTGTATTCCTCAACCACCTCCACTCCTTTTCCCATGATGGAAACATGGTTTGACCTGATCTTGTTCCTCCAGAAATATTGCTGAATACCTTCGAAATCTTTCTAACAGCTTCATATTTATTTATAAATTGTCCTGTTGCTTATTATATGTGGAGGTAAAGATACTATCTCCCTAATTCTATTACTTTGTGTTCTTTATTACTTTAACTTTTTTTTTAACATTAAAAAAAATGTTTTCTGATTTTATTTTGTTCACTTGTCAACACAGGAGAAACCCAGTGGGGGAGAGCTCCACCTAGTGGTGGATAAAAATACTAAGCATGACCTGAGACTTCCTGTTGTGTGGATCTAAATAACAAACCAACAATCTACATTCTCCTTAATTAGTTTATCACATTTTACATTTCTTTCCCTGTCTTACTGTTATTAACAATCTGCTATCTGTGCTGTTTATTTTTTTTATTTTTTAATCTCTGGATTAAATGACGAGAGGGACATTTTGTCTCCTATAGAGGGCGCACTTGTTTACAGAACCGAAGCCATATTAAGACGCGAGCTTCAACCTGACAACCCTGCATTCATCTCCCATCAACAAAACATTAAAATAGCGAAAAACTGCACACCGTTTCCTCAGTTTAAACATTTTACATTTTTACAATTTAAACTTTTCTTTTTTCTTTTTTTGACTGTAAATAAAGCAGTTCATCATAAATCTTGAGGTCTGAGCGTTACGGTCCAGAGTGCAGTACTGTGAAATGCTGCACTCTGGACTTAAATATGTATAGATATTATTTCCCTTGCACTTGAAGGTTTTAGGTCATTAAATAAATTTTAATAAGGGATAAAGATATCTTGAGTGAAAACAAAAAGCAGTTTCCAAATTATGATTTCATTTCTTTAGAGGAAAAATAAACTATCCAAACCAACCTGCCCCTAAGTGAAATAGTAATTGCCTTCCTTATTAAATAATGAATTAACTGTGATTAAACAACTATTAACGACAATTATTTAAAGAAATGAGCACTGTTTCACAAGCCGACCCCAGACCTGATTAATGCAGTTGTTGCCACCAATCACTTTGATGATTGTTGAATCTGACACAATTACTTATTAGATTCTGGGTCAATTACTTTTTTAGGTTTGTTTGAAAAGCTTCCTCCCCAAACCCTTTAAAAATGTAAATCATGACTTGAAAACAGCTTTTTATTCTAATGTTAATTCAGTACTTTTTTGATGATTTGAAAAATTTAAGTGTGACAAAAAAACAAACAAAAAAACCCAGACTAAATATATTGGGGATCAAACTCTTTAGCACTCCACCATGCAAGGTGAACGTGTGGTTCTACAACAGCGTCCACATAATTACAATGAAAAGACGAGAACAACTTAAAGTGGTTAAATAACAGCTCTTACATTAAAAGCTGCAAAAACGAAGATGCTGGATTTTCTACCTGTATCTGTAAACAGGTTTGTGCTGATTGCTGCTCACATTTTGATGATTTTTAAATCTCCACCCTGGTTTTTTGTGGAAACACCTCTCTGAGTGACTTTTAGATCTTGACTCTCAGCTGTATAACATAAAGTAATTCAAGTTTTTGTGTTGAAGGATGTTGCTAAAAGGTCCAAACAAGTACCAGTTTAAAAGTAGCTCATTTGATTGATCATGGACACGACTTCTCCATTTGGTAGTGATTTTTTGTTTTTGGCAGATATTCAAGCCTTGCTGCCTGTTCTGGGTGTTTGGTCAGATGTTCCTGTTCCCTTATGGGAAAAATCACCTGCATGAATAGAAATACAAGAAGAGGAAATAATTTCATTAGATGGTTCCAGGCTACAACAGAACTGAAAAAAAAAAAAAAAACCCACAAGCTGGACAGCTTTTGTTTAAGCTCCTGTTTTAGATCGATGTGTCTCAGAGGGTTTGCCCCGTGAAATGTATTTATTTAACAACTCTTAGTAAAATAACAGGCGTGCTCAGTCAGATGGTTTTTTAGCTCAAACGCTGGCATTGGTCTTTCTGTGTGTTCAGTGAGTTCTCTCTAGGTCCACTGGCTTCCTCTGACTGTTAGCTTATGTGCTTTTATGTGAACATGGTTGTTCGCCCTGTGAAGGACTCTTACTCTACAGGGATTTTTTTTTTAACCCTTTCATGTCTCTCCACTGAAAGGGTTTAAAAAACTGATGTATTTTTTACTTAATCTCTCAAGGTGATGGGCATTCAATCCACTCTGTAGTACCCTAAACATTTGGGGGCGTTGAAAACCTAACCAAAGCGGTCCAGGTCAAACCCGTGACCCAGTTTTGTTTTGCTAAACCCACCCGGGGTCAGTTCATGTGCAACATTGGGTGTGATTAATAAAATAACATAAATTCATCAGTTTTCAAAACACTGGGCTAAAATGAGATGCTTTAGCCCAAAGATCCCATCAAAATTGAACTGAAACAAAGGGGTAAAATGTCAAATTTTGGTAATTTACCAATGTGCAAAACTTCTTGACCACTTTAAAACATTAATAGACAATTTTATGTGTATATCTCCTTCTTTTACTTTTTAATTGCACATAATTCCAGTTTAGATGGAAAGGAAAATTGTCTTTTTTTATTTTAACAAAGCTGTGTTTCTGTGTAATTGGTTGACTAAATATGTCATCCTTAAAAGTTCAATTATTAAAATATTTTTCTTTTGCAATTACCACAGAGCGCCACCCCTCTGGGTGAAGGGATGCAGCCTCAGTGACCGGTCTAAACGTTTGGACGGGTTGTACTGAAAGTTGTGAATTTCCCTTTGTGATTACTAAAGTATATTACATCACTAATTTCTTTTTGTAGTGGTGGGGAAAAGCATTTCTAAGGTTACCCGTTGATACTTCCTCCTATTCCGGTTGTTCAGTTTTTGGCAGGTTTCCTGTTGACCAGGACGCCAGTCAGGGCTGCTGTGGTGGTTCTGTGACAGAACAGGTTGAGCTGCAGTCAGTTTTTTTTTTTTTTTTTTTTTTTGTCTAAATGTCCTCATTGACCTCTGAAAGTCTCTGTGTTGCTCCTGGAAAGTCTTCAGATTCTCTGGATTGTTTACTGAAAATGCATATCAGAATAAAACTGTGGATTTGATTTATTTAAGTTCTATTGTGTTAGAAAACAGATAATTAAATCACGTCCTCAAGTTTTCTGTTAATCGTTGAGCTGTCAGTTTGCTCCTCTGCCTCTCATTTCCTCCTGTAGCAGAACTTTAGCTGGAACTGTTGCAAGAAAAAAAAAAAAAACAAGCACAGCAGCTTTCAACAACCACAGATTTTATTTTTATTTTATTTTTTCAGAAACAACAAATTCCAGCTAAATGACACGGGAAACACAGCGGCTTCTCCTCTGTCCTCCCAAAAGCCCAACAGCATGGATAATTAACCTTGCATAAAATTACATCAAGAAGGAAAATACAACAGATGGTGACAGATGTGGCGTCTTGTTGAGTTTATGATAATTATAGACGTTTAGGAAGACAGGGTATTGTTCTAGTTTCGCTACTTTAATAGGAGATGCACTAAACACTAAATTACTCCAACTTTGGCCTTGGAAAAAAAAAAAAGGTTTGTGCATTTAAGGTTCAAACCAAAAGTCAGCTGTTTAAATCCAGACAAGACTCAGATCTCTGTGTTTGGATCTGAGCGCAACACAAGCAAGCCGTCACTCACACTGGATGGCATAGATGAAGCATATAATTTCTGACCCAGAAAAATGCAAAAATACTTTGATTTTTGCCTCTTATTTTTAAACTCTTAATGTATTCATAAACTGAACCAGCTTCCCAATGGTTTCCAATGAAGTTTAAAATAAAAATTCATAAATCTTCAATTTTACCTCGTCGCATTTTGTTCTCTGTTAAACAGAATATAAATTGTCTGTCCAAAAGTGAAGAAAGGAAATTCAGTTTGGAGTAGCAAGAAAATTGCACACCTAGTTGTACTGTTCATGATGTGGCCCTTATGATATTGTATGCATACTGTAAAGAATGGTGTAAAATTTAGCTTGTTTTTTAAAAGCTAAATTGTGTGAAACATTCAGCTTGTGTCAGCTCACAGTTTTTAACTTTGTGTCAGGATTTTACTATCCTGGCAGAGTGTTTTCTGTACATCACTCAATTTACCAGGCTGATCTGAAAGTTCACACAGCTGTTGCTGTATTCGGACAGCAGACAAATGCAACTAAATATAATTTTCCTGTCCATACGTGACCCAAGTCTGGCTTTTTTTTATGGCGGCTTGAGCGGCGCAATTCCAGTCTTTGAAGCAACAATGAATTCAAATGTGAAGAGAAACGCTTCTAGATGTTTTCATGGAAACCAAGATGTAGGGAACTGTCGGCAGCTTTGGGCTCAACGTCCGGACTCCGCCGGATGAAACCCGCTGTTTGCACTGTCACTAAACACATGTTATACCATCAACAGGTCGCGCTGAATCGACTGCGTCCCCGTCCCAACACAAACAACAACAAGCTCATCACCAGCAGCCAAACGGTTGCTGTGAATTTGCTAATGCAGCCTGCGTTGCTGCGTTATTTAGTTGCCAGGGGCTGTTGCTGGCAACAACCCCTGGCAACTAAAGCAGGGGTTCCCTAGGCGATTGTCAAGCTTTACAAAGCTCCTGTAAGGCAGCTGAGTGTAAGCCATGAAACTTTCTTTAGGATTATGAAAAAATCAGATTTGACATTTCTGTCACATTTATATTATAAGTGAGATGAAGAGGGAGGAGGAACAGAGGTCTTCAATAAAGTCCATTCTATTCTATTCTGTTCGGTTCTGTTCTGTTCTATTCTATTCTGTTCTGTTCTGTTCTGTTCTGTTCTGTTCTGTTCTGTTCTGTTCTGTTCTGTTCTGTTCTGTTCTGTTCTGTTCTGTTCTGTTCTCAGCAGCTTCAAGCTCAGTTTCTGTCAATCATCTCACTGCTGATCATAAAACTTTCTCCAGTTAATGTGAGATACATTACAGGGCTACATTAATATTAACATGTGTTGTATTATATTTACCACAAATTTAAAATGTGTTATCAACAAGAATAACACTATGATAGGAATGTAATTTTTTTTTACAATGATTTATAAGTTTTATAAATTTGTTTTTACAGTAGGGTCACTGTAGAAAATTACAGTAAGACTGTAATAAAATTACAATAAGACTAATCAAACTACAGTAAGACTGTAATAAAATTACAATAAGACTAATAAAATTACAGTAAGACTGTAATAAAATTACAGTAAGACGGTAATAAAATTACAATAAGACTAATAAAATTACAGTAAGACTGTAATAAAATTACAATAAGACTAATCAAACTACAGTAAGGTAGCTGTAAAATATTTACAGTATGGGACTGTTAGGTTACTGTACTGTTGAGTATAAAATTACAGTGACTGGCTGGAAACCCTGCTGACAGGAAGTTACTGTAAATTCTGCAGTGACTTTTTGAACACTATTCTTACAAGCCTCTCAGGTGTCATCGGTTTGCTGCACTGTTTTCTATAATGTTCATTCCAAGGATTTACAAGGATGTGGGTCCCTTGGCTCGGAACTGTTTTGGTGCCGTACCCATTAGAGAAGAATTGTTTTACTAATGCAAATGGCCTCCTTCCTAAAATGATGGCCCAAGTTTTTTTTTCCAAAAGATGTTGTAGATGTCTAGATCTGAGTATTTTTCATTTTGGTTGCAATACTTCAGTGTAACAAGCAAATATTGCTGCTGCAAAATACTGTATTTTGTTTTGCTTCAGTTTGTCAGATTTAAATTGACAATAAAAGAAAGCAATTTTAAAATATATATGTATATTGTTTTTAATTAGAAAAATAAAGCATTTTTTGAGAGTTTGGTAAATTAAGTTGCAAGTTCACATTTAAACTTTTAAAAGCTAGCAAAGAATGCAGTTTCATGAACTACTGCAAAATGACAACTTTTTGTAATTCTACTACAGGACTACTGTAATTTTATTATGATAAAAATGTGATGAAATCACAGTAACCATGTTATTCTGCTATTTAAAAGAAATTACAGTAAAACTAATCAAATTACAGCAAGGTTACTGTAATTTCTTTACTGTAAAAAATTACAGTAGCTTACTGGAAAAGCTGCTGCCAGTAAGTTACTGTAAATTCAACAGTGACCTTTTTTTAGTGTAGATTATAAAATAAGTATTTTCGTATTGTTTAAATTAATACAAATTTCAAAATATTATTACAGCTCACCTGGTATGAGCCTGTGAATGAGTCTAAATGAAGAACAATGTCTGCAACACATGCATTCATTAAAAAAAATAAAATAAAATAAAGACAAAAGAAATAAAAAATCTGTTCCCCTCTCTGATGGCGTTATGCAAACAGCAGAAAATGATTCAGATCTGTAGAAGAAGAAACAACACAGTTACGTGATGTTTTGGCTGCTACGCACCTTTCAGGAATATTCTTGTTAAAACTGATCAGATGATGCATATCCAGAAACACATCATCATCAATATGCTGTTTTATTTCCAGAGAGGCTAAAAAGGCTTTTATACATTTTCTGATCTGCTTTTGAAACAAGGGATTGACAAATTATTATTTACGTTTCACATTTTCAGTATTTATAGGTTTCCAAGCTCTGTGACATGATTTTATGACATTGTCCTTTCATTTCTCCGTCTGTATTGACCTTTTGTCTTGAAGCTTGTAGAGATTTCTTATCAGCTGCCTTTTGGCCGACACTTTGCTCTGTTAAAGCTTCAAAGTGTGCTTCCTCTTCACATGAGTATCTTATGGTAAATGAGATCGCACGCTCAGGGCCTAGAGGGTTAATGTTTTAGAAAGGCAGGGCGAAAGCAAACAAGAGGAAAGCGCAGTCCTCCCCTGCTGTCATCCAGGGCTAATAGTGCTAAATCCCTGAAGACGAGACTTGAATAATATTTCTTTGTTCACTTATCGTTTCTGCTTCTCCTCTGTTTCTGCAAAAGTCTGGAGCACCTTTTTGTTTAGCATTTCCAGGTTGCTGATTTGTCCAGTTGTCTCTTTAGTTTTTGAAGTTTTTTTTCTTTTGTCATTGCTTCTTGTATTTTGTGTTGTTGATATACTTGTTTTTGATGCAGAGCACCTTTGGACTGGGAAAGCTTAAATTATTATTTACCTTAGTGATGCTTTGCAAGGCTAGTTACTTTTTCACAATGTCCTTATAGCCTGCAGATGTAGTGGGAATTTATCAGATTGTTTATCTTTTATAGTCAAAAATGTATTATCATGACATATTTTGACTGATACATTTCAATTAATGCTAAAAAAACTTGACTCAAATTTCATTTTTACTATTTGTCCACAAGAGCAACAATAAATGTCTGTAAATTTAAAAATCTCGCTGAGTGAAGTCTCTGTGCAGTTAATGATATAAATCACAATTAAATAATTGAAGAACCTTATTTCAAATTGGTATGTTTTTCAAGAATAGTTTTAGTTTGTGATGCTATGAATGCTGTTGCTTGCAGTCATAGCCATACAGTTACCTAAAAAAGACGTGATAGATCATTCTTGCAGTCACTTTTATTGTTATCACAATTATAAATAGTACCTTAAAATTCTAAGTCCGTGTTGCCCACCCATGGACTCCAGCCATGACATCACCTTAAGTTAAGTTTTAGCAGAATTTTTAATTTGACACTTTTTACCAAATCATTTCAACTTAAATTCTACAGTAGCGTTTTTTTAAAAATAAATATGTCTTATTGATAGGTTTAATTTTATTTGTTTAATCTGATTGCATTGGTGCATCAAATAAAATCTCAATGGACTGAACTGAAATATATGCAACTATGATATAAACACTTTTGTTGCAAAGTATGTTGAAATTCTTTTTGTTGAAATTCTTTTTGTTTTGTTAAAAACCAATGAAACAACATTTAAACATGCTTATCATCGGATTCATACGATGGTTTAAAAACTAACACATTAACATATAGTTGATAGATTTGCCTGTTCTTCTTCTGGTGTTGGTGAACTAAATGTAATTTTCTTTGACTTGAAGCAATAACATTCAAATCTAATGACATGTCCGTAGAAGTGACTAATTTGTCTCACATACAAACCCAAAGCATCTTGCTAAAGTCACCTAAAGAGGAGCAACCTTTGGTTACAAGGCACCTGGACCCCAGCCGACCCGCCTAAAGCCGTTACTTTGCACGTTTCATCAACAAACCCTGCAGGAGAGTCTCCCCACACACAAACCGGCCCATGGTGCAAAACAACCCCAGCACAGCTGATGTAAAAACTGGAGAGTCAATGATAAAGTTGGACCAGTTCTAGGAACGGCTCATAAAATGTCCACAAACATACCACCTGGAGCATGACCTTTGTCATGCTGGTGCAGCTATCCTCACTTAGTCTTTAAACTGAGATCGAATCCTATTGGACAAGTGCACAGCAATGTAAAGGCTGTGTTGATTCGCTCGTTCAAATCGGGAGGCGCCCTGTGATCGCCTTGTTTTGCTTCGTGTGTCTTCTCTTTCCCAGGCTGATTCTGATGCAACATCCGCCAAGTAAGACTCAACCCTCTTGGTACCTGAGCTGAGGTGTGTGAGTGTGCGTGTGCATGTGTGTGCTTTGAGCTCTCCACACATGTATTTATGTGGCTATGACATGTTTTTACCTTCCAGTTTCAGGAAAAAACTGTTCATCCGGCAATAAAAACACACACTTTCATCCACATCGTGACCTGAACAGTCGTGTCAGAGTGTGACCCTCGTTCACCTCCCTTCAAACAGTACGCACTTTTCAGTTCCTGCTTAACCACCGTATCTTCCCACGCTCTCTCCCCCCCGTAGACCCCCCAGCCGGCCTGCATTGTTTTTAAAACCTGCTGTCATCTTGGCTCACAGCAGATTTGTTAAGAAGGTGATCATTACTTGATGCTATAGGAGCATACGGCCCATATGTGGAGGGAGCCGCCGCAGCAGATGGGTAAACTACATGGGGAGCTGGGTAATTACAGCCCGATGACACCCAGATGCCACGTGTTGCTTCGCTGGAGAATACTGCATACCCAGGGCCGGCCCAAAGTCCGATGAGGCCCAAAGAAAGGTTTTATTTGGGGGTGGGAGGCACATCAGCTAAAGCTCTCTAGTCCCACCACCGTGTCTTACCTGCCATTGGTTTTGTTTGTGCCCAATCATTTTTGTTTTCTGCTAACAACAAATCCACTGTAAGTAAGCAATAGTATCAGTTGCTTCACATTCTTCATCGTGAACGTCTCTTTTTTTTCTCCAAGTATTTTAGTAAAGCTTTCCTGAGCACGTTTGACACTCCAAATTTCTTAAAACACAATGAATGCATTAAAAAGTGGATTTACAAAGCTGCTTGGCAAAGTGGTGAAACGTGAAAACCTAATTGTTCAGAGGTGGCTTTACGTGTCTTAGTGTGTTGAATGTTAAATGATGTGGGAGTTATCGCTCATCTGCTCTTTGACAATCACATCTGATGAGAAGGAATCAGATCCAGGGAGATATTTGGAGGAGGGGCCAAATTTAATGTTGTGTTTATAAGCAACCATGATAAAAAGCTGCTATTCAATCATTTTTTCCCAAACAGATAAATGTGTATGAAATATTTTCCTGTCTTAATCACAAGGAGGAAAACATGTTAAGTTTGTTCTATATTAGGAGCAACTTCTCCCACTCAGATGAGGTTTTCTCATGTCTGTTATAAATTTTTTTTTAAATATTTGGGGAAGAAATAATCACTGTTGGTTTTACTTTCAAGTGAAGCGTTTTCATAATGCGAACATGAATGCTGTATCTTGGTAACCCTGGTAACCAAAGGTCAGCAAAACCTATTTTTACCTCAAACCGCTCTCATCTCAAAATGTCAAAATGAAATGTTTGTTTCAAAAAGTTCTGTTCAAACTTTTGGTTTTAGTTGCAAGAAAACTTTAAAATACTTATTTTTTATAATGACTAACATTTCCTCACACCTTATTATGAGTGATTGCACCTTTTTTTTTTGCTGATTATGATGAGTTTAATCCTTCCTATGGATTTTCCTTTTACTTTAGTGAACAAAAGGTTTTGTTTCATTGTTGTCTGGTCTGAAATGAAGTTTTGCATCTTGGGGCTAAAGTGAAAAAAACCCCAACAACAACAACAATAAAAAAAAAACAAACAAAGTCAGGAAGGAAGGAGCGTGAGCATGACAAAACGGCCTTGACTCCTGCAGCTGATGCAGCTGCATCCCAGCGAATGCAAAGTTATTTGCATAGGAAAATATAAGGGATGCTGTCAGGCGGCAGAGTGTTGTGTTTCCTCCTCATTCATTCTGTTCTGTGCTCCAGAGAGTATGGATTAGAAATACAGGGTTACTTCATGCTGACATGCAGTTTAGACTTTGACGTTTCTTTGTGCTACAAAATTAATTGTTATATACAAATAAATAAATAAATAATACAGGAAGTGAATGAAAAAAAAAAGTTTTAATTGAATTTATTTTGTTTATTACTTCAAACATATCCACATTCAAACACCTTGATGCATCTTCAGATAACTATTTAGATATTAGAGTGCCCTGGGAATAGTATGAAAGTCATCTCTTGTTGCCATGACTTCCTAGTTTTAGGAATATCCATGTTTTGCTCGGTTGCTACAGCTCTCCTTTCATGCAGCCTGACTGATTTGCCTCCTATGCAAATGTCAACTGAAGACTGAAGTCGCAGGCAAGAATCAGAAAAGCCAACAGGAAGAGGAAAAAAAAAATTCTTTTAGGTAAAAGGAAATGTTTGTTCACGTGGCAAAATGGAGGCTTCAAAAGCAATGTTTTGCCTCGCTTTGTTTTGCATATGTCAATCAAATGATCTGAAACTACTGACCAGATGCTTTTGTCAGTGGCACACCCAGATCTTCCATACAATTTTGCATTCAACTAAAGAGCATCCACCACCAGTATTAAGTTATTCCTTCTTAACAATATTGATTACCAGTGTTGGGTTTCTAGTTGTCGTTATTTTGATTTCTCTGTTCATTTCCTTGTTGTTTACTGAATGTCGGTTTTGACTTTTCATTTGGTGTGCCACCTCAGTATTAGCGTCACCCTTTGAAAACTGGTGTCACTAGAGGCACCACTACCTGAGTAGAAAGAACAGGTCAGCATCCAGACACCAGCAGCATTTTTATTAACATAAAATTCAACATTTATCCTCCACATGTTCAAGTTTTCCTTTTTGATTGATTCTCGCTTTAAATGTTGAAAAAAGGAAAGAAGTCTAAATGAGGACGGACACTCACCCATTTCTTTATCTCTTCTAAGTTCACACCCTGAAAGAGAATCAGAATTGAACTTTTATGCTCCTCTAATCTGGGACAAACTTCCAGAAAACCTCAAAACTGTCAAAACACTGAATTCCTTCAAATCAAGGCCAAAAAACACACCTGTTTGTCTTTTTATTAGTAATAGAGTAACAGAGGTCAGTATATTTGATTTGATTATTAGTGTTAACGATTTTGATGATGGCATTTGACAAATGAAACGTTTATTGCTTTTTTCACAGTTGGTTACTATGAACCAACAGTGGTGCCCAAAGTTGGTCCTTGAAGTTCCGCTGTAAAGAAATTTGACCTGCCATTGTTCTTGAATTGTGCAATAAAAATAAACTTTACTTGACTTGCCATGCCTTAAAAAGTTCAATTTGATATATGTGTTCTTAAACTCCTGAAAATACTCTGGTCCTGAACAGCAAATAGACAAAACAGAAACCAAAGTCTAAAGATAAAGTTGTAAAAACCTTCACAAATCTTGCAGATAATTTGATTTTTTTTTTATGTCTTTTATGGATCTCAAAATAACAGGACTCCTGAATGACAAACACCAGATGATATCGTTAGATGCAAGAATGTTTTCTAAACGTATGAAATGTGCCCAAAAGACTACGATCCTTACATTACGCTATTAATAATGTTCCTCCCTCAAAAATATTCTCCTCTGTTTGACAACATAACCAATTGATAGCAACTTGTTTCCAAATTGACCAACTGCTGGTAATTTGTTGGTGTGTTCAGGAGTGAATGGTTGTTTTAAATGCAGAGGTTTATAACCTAAGGGGATATTAAAATGGTTACCATGACAGTGTCTTGTAAAAGTTTTCATACTACTTCAACATTTTCATATTTTTTACAAGCAAAATCCGTATTGTATTTTTGTTTTTTTTTGTCTTTTCAAATAAAAATCTCAAATCTGTGCCATGTGTTTATATGCAGCCACCACAGGTTTTCTCTATCTGCCAACATTTGCTTTTGATGATGATAACATTTGACAAAATGTAATGTTTATTTCTTGTTTCGTATTTGGTGACTGTATGATGTTTTTATGGGGTAAAGCACTTTGAACCGCCATGTTGCTGAAATGTGCTGTACAAATAAACGAGACTTGATTTGACTAGCTTTGCCTGTGTGTGTAGAGTCATACACACAGGCTGTGTTGATTTCTAACGACTTGAACAATGGATTCCTTCTTCCTCTTCACTAATATATGTGAAGTGCAGGAGTAAATATGAACTACGTAAGCTTTTCGCGGCTTATTTTATAACCTAACTCCACTTTAATCTTCTCTACAATTTTCTCCCTGACCTGTATCTTGGTCTTCATGATGCTGTTTGGTCGCTAACGTTCAATAAGGAACGTCTGAGGCTTTACTAGAGCAGCTGCAGGAATTTTGCGGGGGCAATTGAATGCAAATGCATGCCCCATCTTTTGAAAAACAAAAATGTTACTTCTAAAAAATGTTAAGAACCAACGTGTCGTTTTCCTTCCATGTGTGAATCTTTGCTCTGCTTTGTGTTGGACTCTCACATAAAATCCCAGCACAAGACGCTGACGTCGGCTGTCGCAACGAGACAAAATGAAAGAAAGTTCAAGCGGCGTGAATACTTTTGCAAAGCGCGTTAGACAGAGGGATTATTATTATGTGCGTATATGATGAAAGCATAGATACCAAAGAGATCTTGAGAATAAACATACAGTTATGGTCACATGAACAAAAGCGAGCATATTGTTAAAGGATGATAATAACAGCAACAATCAGCGGGGAGATGGCTTGTATTCACACTTACACACACACACACACACACACACACACACACACCTTCCTTTGAAGTACATGTGTGTGTATGTTGGCGTGCTCTCTGTCTGCGGTCCCTCCCACATGAATAGAGCCAGGCCCTGTGCAGTCGACAGCTGTCTCCTTTGAACGCACAAAGACAAAAAGCCTTAAATCCAGCGACCTCCCCTCTTTCATGTGTTCACCTGATACCACCATTCCTTGCCTTACTGTTACTCTGTTCAGCGCTGCAGCTCCAGGCCGTAGCTCCAGGCCGCAGCTCGTTGCCGCTCTGTACAGTCCGGGGATTAAAAAATTGTTTCAAAAGAGTGTTTCATGCAGATCGACAGCTAAATGGTGATTAAGAAAAATTGATGGCATGCCATTCAGAAGTCATCAAGACAGCGTATGGTGGGAAAAGTCTTGAATTTCTTCAAATTTTACTCCCAAGTCCATCATTCTTGTAAAGACTCACTTAGAAATGATCGGACACTTTTGCACAGAACAATTTTTCAATGAGTTTTATGCGAGGCTAACAGATAGTTGACAGCAACAGCACACCATCCAGTTGGCTGGATGAGAAAAAGGAGTAATGTGTCGACTTTTGATAAATTCAGCTCTTATTGCAGCTGTTTAATCTCACACGGTTCATACAAATAAAATCTTTAATTTGGGGGACCACATGTTAGCATTTTTTAAAATTCATTCATACCAAGACATTTTCCCAAGTGAAATAATCTCCCAGTGGAACTTTTTCATCAAAATTAAGGAATTATTGACTCAAGCTTCTATATCTAGCTGAAAAGTCACTTCTAAGTTAGTTTTGTTTTATTTCAAGTGCTCTGAGATATTTGCACTGGAAGTTAGACCAACATTTCCAGGCAAGATTTTGTGTTTTTCCAGTGTGAATTTATCTTGAATTCCTACTTAATTTGTACTTATACTTGTTAATCCATGACTTCCTGTTTCCCTGTGATACAAAGACCTACTTCATTTAGTCATTGGCACCTAGAGCCCATATTTACTTTATCACCAAGCACAACGTGGAGCTAATTTTCTCAGCATTTTGGAGTCATCAAGTCTCTATAACATCCACTAGATGCCATTTATGTGCCAGACATTTGTGTTGTGCATGATGCCAGTTAAAAACTAACACACCTTTTCTAGCCTACCATCACAAATGTAAACAAGTAAAATATGTTAATCTCTCCTGGGATGTTAACTGGAGTCATGTGCGTGCTCTACTACGGTTACCCTGAGCTATCTCAGTACTTTTGTTGCAATAGGTCACTTTTCCTTCCTCTGTTTCTTTCTCCTACTACTCTCCGATCATACATTATACCCAGTTATTGCTATAATAAGTGTTTTGGTTTCTGTTCTTTTCTTCTTTATAGAAGTTACATTTCTGTTAATCTGAGGCCTTCCTGGAGGGTCCAGTCAGCTGAGCTAGTGTTGTCAGTAGCATCATGTCGTCGTTCCTTTCCACTGCCTCCATCTTGATGTGAGGTTAATTACTCAATGTAATCAGCTGTGCTTCATGGATAACCTCTTCAGTAATCTGAACATGACTGCATTGTTTTATAATTGGGATATAACTGAATCTGGTAGAAAACACTGGATAGATTACAAGAAAGAATCTAGGATTTTGGAAGAGCTGTAGAAAGAATAGTCAAAGATCAATTTGTGATCCTTTCTATCGGCTAATAGGATTGTCTGAATGGTCATCAGTGGCTGATAACTAGTATGGTAGTGGTGATTTTATTTAAAACAAGAATTTCTTCACCTTTGTTCAGAATAAATGTACTCAAATTAAACATTGATTGTGAGATTATGCTGCTACAATTAATCCATCTTGAAACGTTTTACACATCTTTTCCAGGAATGCCAATAAATGTGGAGGGTTCTTTATCTAGAATATTCATCAGAACTTTTGTTTACTTAAAATATAGTAACATCTGCTGTTGTTGCTACTGTTTAACAAGTATCGGCTTGTTTTTTTTATTCCTCTATTATAAACGGATGAACCTCAATGCTCAAAAGAAAAGGTTTCAATTTGGCTCAGGTTACAAAGTGGCACCAAACAGATCTTCTGGTTTCGATACCTCCCATGCCCCTCATTCACTCTGACTGAAAAGCACCACAGATGAAAGCTAAAAATAGGGCCGTATGTTTGGAAGAAGATCCGGGAGTCTTGGAAGTGTGTGTGATAACCTAGGCAGTCTGCCCTCTGTGTGTCCGTCTGCCTCCCATTCACTCAGGGTAATTAGAAAATCTTCAAGGCAGGAGCTACTTGGCTTTGTGTATCTGGGTGTGTGTGTGCGTGTGTGTGTGTAGTTTGTGCATGAGGAGGCAGAGGCCCAATACTGTACCAGGCAAAGGTTTCCACCAAATCGTTCTTGCATAACTCAGTGAGCGATAACACTGGTGCATTCCTCTCAACAAATATCACAGCTGGCAGCATCTTTGCTTCACTTTTTCCCAGCTCTCTTTTTCAATGCAGTCCGTTTGAGCCGGAGAGCATAAGGGTCCCACTGTGAGGGGGGACAGGAGTTAAGCTGCCACTTTGGAGGATTCCCTCTGTGCTGCTTTGTTTAGCGGAGATGAAGAGATCTGGGGGATCGTCATTGCGATGCTGCAGGTTACTGCGTTCATCAGGAGGTAGGTCAGCATGGGTTACAGCTGCAGGTGTTCCTATGTCCACTGAAAACCTCGTCCTTCCAATCTGATTTGAAGACGTTTCTCCCAGAGGCACAGTTTCTATTGAAACTTTCTTCTGTTTAAACTTTTAATGGCTACTTCACTTTTAAAAAAGAAGGTCGTACTGCTGAATTTGATCATTTTGTGCTTTTTCTTGGCAAAATTAAAGTGTTTTCATTTCAAACCTTGTCTTATGTGAGGGTGTTGTCACAGCTGATAGTCCAGCAGACTCGGTTCAATTGGGGACCAAAACTTCCACATTTGTTGCATTTTCAGCCGACGTGGTTCGCTTTCACACTCGACTTGTGTTAAATGAGCCAAACCCTTTGAAAAACCTGTTCCTCCACTTGCCTGTGGTGGCGCTGCACCATGAGTCACTGAAAGAAATGACTTGAAAACTTCCAAAGAAGAACTTCTGAGTGCTTCCTCTTTCACAAAATGTAAACATAAATGTGGTAGCATCCGATTTTTAGCTGTTATAGGATTTCTCTTATGCCTTTGGCAAAAGACCCTGAGTCATTTTTCCATTGTTTTGATTGTATTTACCCAGAATGCCCTGTGCTATAGTCTCCTTTCTGCTTTTGGAACACTTTCCGGTCCGCTTGGCGTTCACATATGCATTCGAATTGCACCAGAGTTCACTTGCATTCATTCCTCCCCAAACCAAGCAGACTGTCTAGACAAACGGACTAAAGTTCGATCAAAAGGACTAAACAGTGTCATCCTGCACTATGAGATAATAGATTGTAAAAACATGAACATACAGGGTCCACCGGCCATAAAACACCACCATCAAGTAGAGTATATACACTCTTGCTTGCCAAAACACAACCTTTAGCTGCTCTCCCATCACCCGATGAGCAGCTGGCCTCCATGGCTGCTGGCCTCCCATAGGCTCCCGCAGGAGAATATAACACTTCTCTGTTGGTTTCCGATTGGCTGAGAGCGCTGTATGAACCGCCGATCCCAGCGTCTGGAAAGTTGCAGTGTTTACATAGTGGCGCCCTGATCCAAAGGGTGTGTTTAGAAGGTTGTAAAGCTGTGGCTGAGAGAGCCAAACGTGTTAATGTGTAGCTCTCCTCCTGTGGCGCGGTCGAGAGGCTGAGACGCTGGGGTAATGTTTAGGCCTGTGGACTTTGGTACTTATTTCTTTCTGATTCACACAAATGAGTCGAATGTGGCGATCATTTACTCACAGAGAGAGGCCAAGTGAACTCTTGAGGACAAACTGAGAGTTCTTCCAGGTTGAATTGGATGCAGGGCGAACAGAGGGCTGTATGAAGGGTTTTAGATCGTTCATCTTCAATCTGACCTCCTGAGTTTCACAAGCTCAACACTCTATTTATGCTGCCTGTGTAGCTCAAACTGGATTTAATTTGTTTTTTTGCTCTTTCACACTTTTTTTATAACAGTGTTTTGTGTAAAACAGAACTGTCCAAAAGTACATATTCATCCTTCTTTTTCTTATCTTCCAAGAAGTCAGATATACTTACTGTATAATGTTTTAAAGTGGTAGTAATCAATCAGTTATGCAGTATCAGTTGTATTCATTTTGGTAAGCATTGACATAAATAGTCATAAATATCATCTTGTTTGTTGGATTAAAAGTATTTTTTGAAAATAAAGTTTAAGCAGATAATAAACATGCATCTCATTAAGCCCACATTTCCTTTACTTTTTTTTGGTCTGATGTAATATTCCAATTTTAAATGTTTTGTTGAGTTTTAAATGGAAGAAACTCAAAGTTAACAGAAATAAAAGCTGTACACATGACAGATTCAACTACAGCAAAGCATGTGGCAGCTTTAATCAGTTGTGCTTATGAAAAGTATTCACCCTTTTTAAAAAAAAAAAAAAGACTTTGTTGGCTCTAGTGACGTTTTATGAGAGTGGTCAGACAGGAAAGTGGGTAAAGACAGAGGGCAAAGGTCATCAGGCCGGGACAGGAACCTGTGACGGCCGCATCAGGGATTAAGGCCTCCTCATGTGGGTTGTGATCTCTCCCTGCCACATCTCAGCACCCTCATATTACAAAAAAGATCCATTATTGTCACTGTGAAAACTGATTTCTGCAGAATAATGACAGTTAAATAAAAACATTGAACATCCAAGAAGAATTTTTAAAAGAATTTGTATGTTGTGTTTTGCCTAATTTGGCAGCTATGAATGCCTTGTGTATTTGTATGTGATATTTTAAGTCATTTTTATCATAAAAAACATTTTGTAACTTTTTTTCCCATTATGACAAAAGTAAAAGTGCACAAACTAGTTTTACATTTTAATCAAATCTTTGAATGAACATGTGACTCTGCAGGTTTGTTGCTGATCTAGCTCTGACGAATGTTTTCATTTTACAAATTCTGCATCCATCTTTGCAGCTGGCAGCATCACATAACTCCAGCCTCATGCTGCTGTTTCTTTTTCACCATCCAACCATGTTGTCACTTTTTTCCTACGAGCGTTTAAATTTGGTTCCCCGTCTCTCTGAGGCTCCGTGCAGCAGGCTGCAGCCGTCACGATGTGTCTGTGTTTGCATGTGTTTGGCTGCATGGTGCGCCCGTCAAAACAAAGCAGCAGCTCATGCATGGTGGGATTCAGCCATTCCTGATGGGAGCTGACAGAGAGGTGGCTCTCTGAACTGTACAGCAAATTAAGGAGCCCTGACCAGGTGAAACTGAGCGCTTGAGCTGTAAAGATATGCTGGAAAATGAATGAATGAAAAATAAGTAATGAGTTGGAAATCTTATTTTAAAGTAATGTATGTTTTCAAAATACTTTTGAGAACAAAAGAGTTTTTCTGCTCACAGTTTAGCATGTTATGAATTATTCCTTTGTTTCTTTATATTTCGTCTCCAATCTACCAGACTTTCATAAGTTTTCCAACTGAAGTCACACTTATGCTGCAAAAATTAAACACTTCAGACTCGACTTTGATTTGTATCCTAAAAGATTTTAGACTTGACTTGTACTCATGGTTGGAGACTTGAGTTTTGGTAACAGTTTATATCTAATGTAGTGAAGCCAGTGAGTTAGATAGATGCTGTAGCTGCAGTGCATGTAGTGTTGAAAGGATGAGCTTAATTATTATCCATTGGATCACAATGACTCATAATAATCTATTTATGTTTGCTGTAACTTCATTATAATGACCACATGGATGACTCTTCAACTCAATGATGGATTAAATGACTTTTGATCATCTATCACTATTAAGTTGTTTTTAACATAAGGACACTTGAGGCTTAACATTTCAAAATAAAAGCACGATAACTTACTTCACTATATGTTTTTCATTATGTTGCAATGTATATTTGAACATTTTACTATTAATTGAGAATAAAAAGCTTTCTATGTAGATTTAGAAAAAACATTTCTTTAAAAAAATCCCAATTTCTAACACTGGGAGGGAAGAGAAGAAAACTATAGAGTTTTTAATATCTTTCTTTGAATTAAATGTTAATTTATTTTTCTTGAAGTATTAAATATAACATTTGATCAATTGTCACCATAATATAATCTCTTAGTTATTTTGAAAGCTGAATTAAATGCTAAATGATTAATGCTTAATTGCTTATGAAAACTGCTAGATTTAAATTCCTGACTGTTCTTGTAATCATTTTGGCCTAAAGACAAACAGGAGAGGTTTGGCCTCTTTAAAATATTATTGATTCTTTTACAGGATGAAGGATGTTTTGTCAGCATAAGGCAAAGTTTGTAAAGTGTACCCACTCTTACAAACAAATCCCATGAAAATGGATCACATGTGATCACATGTGAAAATCACATGTGATCACATGTGGTTCACACAAATTTTTACACGTGAATGATGTGAATCACATGTGAAAGCACATGAATACGTGTGATTTTGGAACGTTTCGTGGTAAAATCACATGTGATTCACATGTGAATCACACATTTCCACATGTGATTTTTTGGTGGATTATGTGATGGGATTTTTTTGTAAGGGCATCCTCTAACCAGAACTTCATATGTTTCAACAGTTTGGCAAGTATAGAAAACATAACTTAATACTCAAGAGTTAATAAATTTTAAAGTTAGTTAAAAAGTGAGTTAGTGTGAAAAAAGGACTGGCGCTGTGACATTTTGTGAGAAGTTCAATGTCAGAGGACAGCTTCCTGCTTCCTGAACCAACATTACATGTACTCACGCACACACACACACAGCCACGCACACACACACACACACACACACATCGTTTCCCGCTGTTGCCTGTCAAACACACCTGCAGACCTGCTGGTCGGGTCAAGTTTCAGTCATTCACGGTCGAGACGTTGAAGTTTGTTTAGGAAATGAGAGTAAATGCTAACCTGCAGCTCGTCATTCATTGTGTTCGTCTGGCCGCTCCTTCTTCAGGCCCAATTTTTGGTATTGTTGTGCTTTTATAGGGCTTGTGTGTGTTTGCTCTTAGGGCATTATGAGGTGCTGTGTTAGCATAGCATCTCCAAACACACCTGTCTGTTTCTTCCAAAAGGCCTGCTGTTTGATCCTGTGAAATTAGCCCCCTGAAATGTGTTTACTGAGACATTAGCATTAACAGCAGTGACAATTGTGTTGTATTTCATTCAGTCAAGCTCTAACTGAGATTAACAAAGAAAGGAGTGCCCAGTGAGCTAGCCTTTTGAGTCTGTGAGATAGCGAATGTAGGGAGAGACAAACAGAGGCAGCACAGAAAGTTTGCAATATTTTGATTTACCAGATATATTTAAAGTTGCAGTGTGCAGCTTTTATAACATGCTTTTTTTTTTCTTTCCTTTTTTACATATTTGTTAAAACTATTACTATGTCATGATGACAAATATATAGTTTGAAAGTTCGAGCTCCTACGTCCTGCTGTCATCTGGATGAATACACAGCTCTGACAGAAACAGCCAATCAGAGACAGGAAGAGGACCTTCTTCTCTGCTATGATACAGCCGGTTCATCACATCACAGCCTGATGTGGTGAATGCTAAGGCTAGCGAGGGAATGGCTTGTGGTCTCTTACCAATGACAAGAGAGAAATCCAACAATTACTAAAATCTGACGCTACTTCCTTTTTGCGCTCATGTTTTCTTTGGAGGTTTTTGGTTTTTGTATCATTTCCTTCAGTAGTTCTTGGTGCAGCGCCACCACAGGCAAAGGGGGTAAAACGGGGTTTTTCAAAGGGTTTGGGTCATTTGACACAGTGCAGTGTGAAAGCAAACTGCACCAGCTGAGAACGTAACAAACGTTGCAATTTTGGTCCCCAATCAAATCAAGCCTACTGGCTTGTCAGCTGTGAAAACACATTTACCAACCTATGTAGAGCTGCATGCTTGTCTCTGACTCACCGAAAGCCTTGACTTGTAAATGTACACTGGATAATGATCAGCCTCTCCCACAGAGTGTGTCATGGGGTCAGTGTGCAGGGTAACAGCAGGTTGTGCTCATGATGCAAGATATGTTTGTGATGTGGAGGTTCTTCGGGGAGTCACGGTTCAGGTGAAGACACCATCAGGAAGCAGCCCATTGGTACCAGTTACCAAGGAACACAGCCCCTCCCCACTCCAACATCTTCACATGCACTGCTTCACTTCCCCTGCAGGTCAGGGCCGTGACAAAAACACGATTACAGACCGCAGCAGGCACGCTGGTGTGACTGCGAGTGGATAAAGACAATGGAAGGCATTAGTTGAGTCACATTAGTCTCAAGCTTGTAATGTGTTTTCTTACGTTGCGAAAACATTGTGTCAGATGTCTCAACAGATACAAGAGTAAACCCTGGCAATGCAGAAATTGGATATAAATAACATAAAAACAGGCTAAACAGAAAGCTTGTAACGGTATTTCTACCCCTTGGACTTTCTCACACATAATGCAAACTGTATGTTTTGTAGTCAGAGCAGCACAAGGCAGCAGATGATTCTAAAGTGGAAGGAAAAGATAAATTATTTTGAACATATCAAATTGAAAACAGAGAAGTAGGACATTGGCATCCAGCACTCTTGAGTCAACAGTTTGCAGAACGACATTTTGCTGCATTCAAGGCAGCAAGATTTTAGGGGAGACTCTCCTAAGAGTTTTTTACTTCTTTATTTTTGTCTGCTCTTTCTTTCTTTTTTTTTTTGGAAAAAAAAATTAGCTCAGGCTCAGTGAAACTGGACTCAGACCACTTTTGACCATCATTTTCAAGTCTCCATAATTGCATTCAGCCCTGGACTTTAACTGGACCGTTCTGTAAACGTAATTTAATTAAAACTACCTTTTGCAGTCCTTGCTCTATGCACTAAGTTGTCAACCTGCTGGAAGGTGAGCCCTTGCTTCAATCTCTGATCTTTTAAAGTCGCTAACAGGATTTTATCCAAGAAAGTGAACCCAAGTCATGATACTGCCACCACCATGTTTCACTGTGGAGAGATGCTGACGCTTATTGTTTTTGTACCAAGCTTGTCTTTGGGAAATTTGACCCATTGGGCTTCAGAAAACCGGAAATTGTTCTTCCTCCAGCTTTGAAAAGACTTAAAATTTAAGAACTGAGTGTTTTCTTGAGACGGAAAAACTTTTAGTTTACATTCCGTCTTCTTGGTCCAGACATGTGGAGGAAGCAGGATAACAAATAAAATAAAATTAAATAGATGTGAAAAATGTCTTTGTTTTTCAGTTGAATAGAACAGAATATCTATTGCATCAAAGACGTGAGGTTAAAAGGGTTTTGAAATGATCTTTATTCATAGACTACTTTGTGTCTGTCTGGCACATAAAATACAGATTAAATGTATTTGTGTTTGTGGCTGTAATGTAAAACAAAAGTGAAAAACACTCAGGAGTATGAATGCTTATCTTTCTGACAAAATACTGAAATCCAAGTGTATTACTAATGCAGATTTTGCTCCATGTTTTCACATGATTTCATCACATAAAACTGTCAAAGAAGCATTTCATTACATTGCTGCCTTTTGCTGCTAAACCACTGCTGGTAAAGAGAAGAAGAGATTCAATTAAGTGGGATTTATGGCCTGGGAAGATGCGCCGCTCTCTGTAATCCTCATCGTCGAAGCCAAAACATATATCTGAGCTCAGCAGAGAGGGAGTCAAGGAGAAGAGCGATGTTCACCAATTGCACTCAAATACTAAGAGGGAGGACAAGAAGGCTTAGAAGGAAATAAATTATTTATTATGTTTAATCTTCATGGGGGTTAAACGACATGAAATGAGTGGCAGCAATAAAGGTTTCTTATGGTGCTTACTGACAGCACTTTAAAATAGGTCAGCTTGGCCATCTTACATTTATACGAACAAACTGAAGGACCGGTCACTTTCTTGTGATCTTTAAAGACATTCTTCAATGTTTGGCAAACTTTTTACTCATTTTCTGTCCAGTCCTTTTACACTGACAACATATAGTGTGGTATTGGCTTAAAAGTGACTGAAGTATAGTTAAAAAAAAACAAAAAACGGTCAGGCTTAAAAAAAATTATTCATAAAAGATTGACAATTTCTCAAAGAATTTTCAGTGATAGAAAAATGTATCAAAATACCAAAGTGATTCATCGTTGGCTGATCAGATCAAGTTTGCTGCAAACAAAATGGAGAAAAAAAACAACAACAAATGTTTGTGACAGGTTGATGAAAGCAAAGTCAATCAATATGAAATTTACTGCTGGTTCTGTTGTGACCCTTGTTGCGTTCTGTCAACTCCCATCAGGAATGGCTGAATCCCACCATGCATGAGCTGCTGCTTTGTTTTGACGGGCGCACCATGCAGCCAAACACATGCAAACACAGACACATCATGACGGCTGCAGCCTGCTGCACGGAGCCTCAGAGAGACGGGGAACCAAATGTAAACGCTCGTAGGCAAAAAGTGACAACATGGTTGGAAGGTGAAAAAGAAACAGCAGCATGAGGCTGGAGTTAGATGATGCTTGTACGATGGGAACATCCATCTGAACTGGATCAGCAACAAACCTGCAGAGTCGTGTGTGCTTTCTGTGCTCATTTTATTTCAAACGTTTAATTAACATTTTAAACAAAAGGGGTAAATTGGGTTGATTACATAAAACAGATGTAATTTAGAATAATAATTTATACAACTTAAAGAAACTCGACAGAAAGAAAATGACTCGGACTGAATAATATGACTTATGTTTATGCTATTGTAGAGGCGACCTGTCCATGCTGCACCACGTCTCTTACCTGTTGATCGCTAGAGCAACCCTGGTGACCCTAGCAGGGATAAGCATAGATGATGGATGGATGGATGGATGGATGGATGGATGGATGGATGGATGGATGGATGGATGGATGGATGGATGGATGGATGGATGGATGGATGGATGGATGGATGGATGGATGGATGGATGGATGGATGGATGGATGGATGGATGGATGGATGGATGGATGGATGGCTGCTGTTTGTAGTTAAATTAGTCTGATTTGTGAAACATATTTACACATGTACTGACTTATTTTTGCTGTTTTATAGGAAAATATTAGAGTATGCAAGATCTCTGCATTGTCAATAACACATTTCTTTCATGAATTTGACTTTTGCTGTTAGTTCAATTTTAATCTGTTCAATTCAAATAAGTTTATTCTTAAGGCACTTTACCAATAAGTCATTTACATTG